>NW_020525495.1:300000-546664 GCF_003368295.1 Carassius auratus | reverse complement strand
GAGGACAACATCTTCCAGTCAGAGATTTTGTTCCCCGCAGTGATTCTAAGTTAGCTGTGCGAATAATGAAAGACCAGTTCCAGTTCATGGTGGCCACAGAATACTGAGGTCCACCTCAGCTTGAAATGTTACCTAACATTTAATTACACCCTTAAGCCACCCACCTTTAAAATTTACTACATCCTCCTGAGGACATATAGTGGAAGAAGGAAGGCTGAGCATTTCCAATGTCCTGCCAAACCTTCTTCTCACTCAATCAGAGTAATTAGCAGATGCTGCCAAAGGCAGACACAGTCTGACAGGTCAGCCAAATGCTCTCCACCTGGTCTCCGTGAGCATGCTGCACCTCATGTTTGGAGAAATCATTCAGGCCCTTGAATGTTATTCTCATTGTGTAGAAAGACTGACAATTTGTGTATGCCATTTTCTCAAAAGCCATATGTAAGACCGTTTATAGTAAGGTGAGGAAACGCATTCGTATCTGCCTCTTGCTGCATTCATTCTTAAAATTCCTTCTTCTATTTCTTATTTCAATGCTAATCAATCCTTTTTCTTATACCTTCAGATGACCCTTCTCTAAAGTTCCACCAGCAGTACACATTCGACCTGTCAGGTCTCTCAAGACTGGACGAACTGATGGAGGTGGAGCTGCGGATTCTGAGGAGGCCACCACCTGATGTCTTAAGTTTACTCTCCACTGGTGGGAACCTGTACCGACTACTCCTTCACACCTGCTCCCTCCCGGGATCCTCTAACCAACCTCTGCTCCTCACTTCCAGGACCATTGATCTTCTAGATACCGCTTCAGCCACATGGGACGTGTTTGACGTATGGCACAAGCGTGAAGATCCCACCTCAAAGTTGATCAGGGCTGCAGAAGGCAGCCGGCCATTGTGCTTCAGCATATCTGCTGTTTCTGATTCAAAAGAGGAGGTGGTGCATCCCGGCATGCTGGGGTCTGAGCCATAGGATCAGGCAGACCCATGAAAGGCCTTACTGGTGGCTTTTACTCGAGCTCGAGGAAGGAGAACTCTTTAGGGAGATCCGTGAGAAGATAAAGGCCATGAAAGGTCGTAAATTTCCTCATCCTGCACGGAGCATGGTATAAAGTTCATCCGAGACATCGGCGGAGGAGGCGGACCGCACTAGCAGGCTCGTTCTGGTGTAGGGACACACAAACAGGAGTGTGCGGTGGAGAAAGGGTGGTGGCAGACGGGAGAACACGTTGCAGCCGGAAGCCGCTTCACGTGGAACTTCAAAGAACTGGGGGTTGGGACGACTGGATTATTGCGCCGCTTGATTACGAAGCTTATCACTGTGAGGGTTGTGTGACTTTCCCTTCGCTCACACCTGGAGCCGACCAACCACGCCATCATCCAGACTCTCATGAACTCCATGGACCCGGAGTCCACCCCTCCCAGTTTGTTGTGTTCTTCTAAACTCAGTCCCATCAGCATCCTGTACATTGACTCTGGGAATAACGTGGTTTATAAACAGTATGAGGACATGGTGGTGGAGAGTTGTGGGTGCAGGTAGCAGTGTGAGTGAGGGGTGACCTACCCCTGGACACTATCCGAATGCTGCCGCTGCCTCATATGCAGAGGCCTCATATGTGGGCAAGATGAAGGAGACAGAGCCGGTGAGATGGACAGTGTGTAAATGTGTGACAACGAGCATGTGTGTATGTTCAGACGGCCACAAGACATTGAGTTGTGTTTCAGAAGTGAGCGGAGGATATGTGTGCCGAACATCTTCAAATTCCCTTACAACACCAAATAAACAACTCCTCAACGGAGAATAAGTGAAAACATAGGCTTCCAGAAATTATATTACGTCCTGTTAATATAAACTCAATGATAGAGTGTTGAAGTATCCTTGCAGCAGCGGTAGAAATGTTGGTCCCGTTAAGACTCTGTCAGCGGTAGCACGCAACTATAACATGTATAACAGTTAATGGTGCTTTGGCATGGACAGTCAGCTTATATTCCAAGATTAAATAGCTAAGAAGAATTTTCGATAGTGTCTCTGAAAATGTTTTCTCTGTGAAGGTGCCAGCTTGGTCTTAAGTTAATATTGGCATTTGATCTGTATGTGAGAGTTTTGGACGTTCCATTCTAAAATCTAGGGAGTTCAAAGTTTAGCTTTGTTAGCATTGCCTCATTAGCCTCCTGCTGGTGAGTATGTCTATTAGACTACACCATGTGCTTGCAAAAGACATTTTTATCAACTGACAACCGTTCAAAATAGCTGTATTTTATTTACATGTTTACCAGAGCACAGGGCCTTCTTATACATGTAAAATTTACATTTGTCATAGCTCAGGATAGTCACTAGGAAAGGATTGGCACTGTGCATGTGTGGTTTCATCAGTCCATCAGCATTGTCATGATTTCATTTTCCTGCAGCTTTGGAGTGATTAGTCAGTAGAAGTCAACAGTAGGGTGTGTCCTTTTTGGAGCTTTAGATGTTTCTAGAACCAACAGACCAATGTAATAAACCATGACATTGTTAAGCACATCATTTTATATTCTTAAAATAACATAGTTAATGCTAAAACTAAAATGAAGCTATTTGATGAGAATGAGAACCCAGGCGTTTTATGTTGATGACACCACATTTGGTTTCGGTCAGACGATAGAGCTGCATTATAGTACATGATGGTGTACAATATGTGCAAGATAAATGACTTCATTGCATTGAGCGACCCAAGACCTTATTTTGTGAAAGGCATTGTGGAGCCAAAATCAAAATGATTGTTTTGTTTTATTTCTGACACCAGATTTGGCTGTTTGAAGACTTCAGTGTTCACCTACATTTACGGAGAGGGTTGGTTTACTTGAGCTGGTAATTCAATTAGATTACTTTAATGTCATGTTTTACTATGGATTATCATACAGTAAAAATTCACTGTGATTCCTCAAATTCTTAATTTAAATTGTTTATTTATGAATGACAGCCACAAGGTAAAAAAAAGCCCATAATATAACATAACAAAAGGAAACTAAATTTATGCCCAATTTAAATGGTTCGTCATTTATTTACCCTCATGTCATCCCAAACCTGAAATAATATATTTTTAGTTGAAATGAAAGATGATGTTCTGAAGAATGTTCAAACTTTCCATAGACTTCCATTGTATGGACAAAAAATAATAATAATATATATTTATATATATATTTCCACAGAAGAAAGAAGTTGGGCGTGAATTATCTCCTTAAATTCATGTTAGCTTTATGTGAAAGTTTTTAGATATAAACTTCTTCTTAATGGCATTCAGGCCACCAAGAAAAAATGAAAATAAGCTTCTAACGTTCATTAATCTCAGTGTCAGAGCAGAAATATTGCCTGCTTACTGTTTATATAACATCAACTGTTTCCTCTATGAAGAAATACAAAGCAGATTTTAATTCAGAACAGCAATTGTTTTTCTTTTTTTGACATTTCTCCATGGTAATTCCCCTCAATCAATGTTGGTCTCATTGTATGGGAATGATAATCACCCAGATTGTCCACGGTGGCAGTATGAAAGTTACATTCCTAAATCAACAGACCACAGAAGAATTAGCCAGAGCATCTGTGCAGTTCAGAACAATATAATGGCACGAAATCTGATGAAAACTTCCTGTGTGGTTTTACGGCACATTACTGTCGTGACCGTTAGTTTACAAGCTTGTTGTTTTGATTGTTTGTAAGTACTTCTGCAGAAGTAAATTCAATTCGCCCTTTCCAATTATGTTGAAAACAGTTGCATCTCTCACGGTATTTCTCGATTTCCCATTCAAATTGTGCAGAGCTGTTTTTGCTCTGAGGCAAAGTCTTGTTCTGCAGGACTGAACAGGACTGTTTTGGAAAGATAAAGCAAAAATGAGATCTTCAACATCCATTTCAAACAAATTGATTTCATTTGGCCCGACAATTCCAATCGTATGTTCGCTTGCTCCTTAATCTAATTCCTCTCAAGGCAGTTTCTCCAAACAATCTGATTCTTTTTATAAGCAGCCTTTATTTCAGTATTGACATGATCATGATACCACACCTAGCTGGAAAAGAATAACATTTGGGGACGCCATCTTTGGTTCAAGGAGATAAAGCAGCATGAAGAGTGCCTTTGCCGCGTCGGTTTTCGGAGGTCTGGAGGTTATCAGCTTAAGCGCTGCATGGGTTACCTCAGTTGTGCCTCGCTATTTGACTAAAGTGAAAAGCCTCAGGAGACATTAAGTAGAGAAGGAGTTTCAATTTACTATGCCAAGTGCTCTCAGAGAAATGAATGCAAAGCCTGCAGGACTGTCATGGTTCAGTTAAGGGGTTTGGCACCCCTCGAATATACATGCTGATCAGTGCTAAGCAATGTTAACTTACCTTCACCGACATCTGTTTTACTTTACTGTACTTAAGCTGGTAAAATATATGTTGCTTAAAAAAATATGGAGGGGACCATAAAGCCGTGACTGATTTGTTTTATTAGAACAAAGGGTTCAAATATAAGTGTAAATTATTGTACACATGCCAAAGTGCTTTTCTTAATTTAATGCATTTAGTGTATTTATCTGGCTAAGAAAATTATCATTTTATACTACAAAAAAAATGGGAGAATGTCTTTTTTGTTATTGACTTTTTATTGTAAATGCACTGTGTATGTGAGAGTATGTATACTGTTAGATAAGGAAGTGTACATAATTCAAATGTAAATATCTGCAATATATTGCTTTCTTTTCTGTTTCTTTTGGATATATTGTTTACTGGTTTATATATGAAATAAATATATAAAAAAACGAACTGTAATGTAAAAACAAAATGTAAACACACTTAGTATCTTTTCACTGTCTTTCACTGTCATTTGTTGTTCAGATGATAAAAAAAAAAAAAAGTGTATTGATGGAAAGAAAAAAAAAAACAGTCCCGCACTCCCGCAGCAAATCTTCTTTCCCAGACATCCACATGAAAGTGAACCCTCAGTGACTGTCTGACTCACCCACGGTTCCGGAATCATTGTTGGGTTTGTATTTTGTCTCATTTTTTTGCCAGCAAGTATTCAGGAAGTTTCCAGGTGATTGTAAATTCCATACAACACCGGGTGAAGAGGGGGATATGGTATTGTCAGGCGCTGGTAGGGGAGCTGTGCTGAACTCCAGGAACTTTTTTTAATGAATGACTTTGTGCCCTGCAATTGAGCAAATGTCCAGAGAAGGTTATAATGTAACAGCAACTGGAGGAGATGGATCATCAGTCATTTTTATTACAATACCTCCAATATTTAAAAAGGAGTAACAGAGATAACTTATTCAAATGCCGTCTGCTAATCTCTTTTTGATGGATAGTATAACTAATCTAAATCAAGGTCACTAATATTTCCTTTGCTGTGTCTACAGATACTGCAATAATACACTATATCAAACAATTATTAGGGACAGAAAATAGGTGGCCTCTAACCAAGTCCATTTCTCCGATGGTTTTAAATGAGCGCTGACTCCCAAATATTTGAACAACTGCCTGGAGTCCATGAGAACAGGGGATGCAGTTTTTCTTTAAGAGAGGAAGGATGTTTTTAAACACGCTTGTTTCTTTTTTACTGAATCATGTCACAGTCACAATTGAGACCAAAAACAGCACTGCAGTGTCCAGACTTTGACATCTGTCCAGACGTCTTTTCCTGAGAGCCACTTTGGTCATATAAATTCTCATTCAGGTCAAAAAGTTGATAGACATTTGAGATGGAGGAAATGATGAGGCTTTCATCCAAATGTTTCCTTGGCATTTGGAACAAATACAGTCTGATGCTGTAGTACTACTGGCCTGAATCTTTCATTTAGAAATCAAGGCTTAACATTTGAAAGTGGGTACTAATGCTGTTTTAAAGATAATAAATATATATGACACAATAAATATTTTAAACTCAAAAACAAAAAAGATTTTTGAAAAGCTGCAATATATTGGTCATTTATTTGTTTCTACATGATTTTTATTGAAATATTTGAAAACAAAGCAATCCTTTGAAAAGTTTAAAAGACTATAATTTCAACAAGTAGTGAAATGTCCATTGCGCGTGCATGTCTTAACTGCATATATCAAACAGGTTCATTATAAATACAAAGGGGAAACTGTAGGATCACATGCATTCATAACGGTTTTTCTAATAGGATACATTTTAGTTTGCACTTAAAATACAACTGTATAATGAAACCCATGTTCTTTCCAAAAGATTTGGGCATTTTACTATTTTATAAAGCTTTTCCAGAACTGTGAATCAGCTTGCCAAATTTTTCACACCTGTTTCATGCGTCCCTTCTGAATGTACGATATGCAATATGCAGCATTACATACAGTGTTCGAACTATACCGTGTCCTTTGGGGGAGCCCACTTCTTTTTTTGGGGGGGGGGGGGGGGGGGGGGTAGAGGTCGTGCACATGCGCATGCCTCAAATAAGGACTTACAACAGCTACAAGTGTATGCACTATTATACATTATCGACACGAGTGCCTCAAAAAAGGACATATAATGACTTACAAAGATACATAACAGCTACAATATGCACTATTATACTTTATCGACACAAATTGATAGGTCAGGAAGACAGCCTTGAATGATGTTGCGCTCTCCTCTGTTAATTTAGAATTCACCTCAATTACTTTATTTGCCAGAATCGCCTTTTGCTTAGTCAATGCCACTTCAATGGCCATCTTGTGTGCAATGCTGTCCCTGTATTTATATATAATTTTTCGCGACTGGTTCTGAGCATTAATCATTAATCCACTCCTCAGACAAGTGCGTGCCAGGTACCTTTTCAGGCAGAAGAAGGTTTTTTGCGTCCTTACAAGTTGTAACGAGTGGAAAAAAATGTGACCCCTTTAAGAGCTGCGCGCTCCCTGTAAAACGGCATGCACTCTGTATGATAATGTATACACGCGCGACTCGAATCCCCTATGTATGCGGGTAATCTCTGTTTGGAAATCATTTTGTTTTAATCTTGTTTGTTTTGTTTTGGTTACGCTGTGGACGGTGGAACATGGGACAGACAATTGCCCGAGTTCGATTGGAGAAATAAAACGAGTCGTTGTTAAATGTCAATCGCCTCCGTGAGTTTTGTCTGGCCTAATAACTTTGTGAGCTATCCATATTTTTCCCCCTCCTGACACAACGCGTTACAAAGTGATGCACCCCAAGCTTCCATCCTTAACACACAGCCATGTATATTGGCTCTTCCAGTCTCTCCACTGCTGGCTGTTCCAGTTTAACGCGAGAGAGGACTCGAAGCAAGAGGGGTTAGGATCCCAGAGATTACTTTTCTTCAGCTTCATGCGTTTTCACAGTGGGCTTGGCTTGAGGTTTACCAGTGCTTGCAGCAGGTGAATCAGTCGTGCGTTATCACTACACAATTTCTTAATAATACCAAAATTAATTGAACTACCTTGTTTTCTTTTTGCCCTGGCTATGATGCTATTACTGCATAATGGAAGGACTTTGCGCACGATAAATGGCCTCCAACGTTTATTTTTTTCTATGAACCTATGACATACTAACATGGAATTTGCAGCGCAGCACCCCCACACCTTGATGCTGTGACGTATTTAATCTTTATTGAAGTTAATTAGGTTTTAATCGCCGTCATGCATGAATGAATAATATTTTTGCCATCATAATCACATTACAAAACTGAAATTGCACTTAAAAATATTCACATTGTCAATATTTTTTGAGACCCCCCAAAATTTTTGAGCCCATGTCTTATTAAGGGGAGCCGAGCTCCCCCTAGCTCCCCCGTAGTTCGCACTATGATTACATAGACCTTAATTATGAAACTAGCGCCCACAAAATACTAAAGACTCGTAAAGTAGTAACTGAAGCATTTCATGCACATGGTTATCAGAACTTTAATATTAGCTGAATACAAAGGCAGGTCATTTCATCAAACTCAGCATTGGCCGGCTTGTCTTATAGTGTGTTTTTCCCATTAAGATTTTCATACATTTCTGCTCATTGTATTTCACTTCATCTTCAAGCATATGATTCCACTGTTACACTCTGACGTTAATGTAAATACTGCATTAAAACTAAACTAATTCCCCAAAACCGAATCAATAGCAATGATGGGCCACCGTGGGGGACAATTCTGGCTCTCTGTAAGTTACACAATCTGAAAAACATTTTCAATACTCCCGTGAGAACAGGCTTGTGGGATGGGATGCACTGTTTGCTTTTCCTACACTCACAGTTTGTGTCATTGTAGGAGAATGTGGGACCTGAATTATATATATGCATAGGAAATGGCCACAGTATTGTTGCTGATAATAAGAAAATACTGTTTTGGAAGACAAACCTTACAACACCACCAAATGCAGTAGGCTTACATATAGTAGAAAAGATCTATTTCGGTTTTATCCCCAGATCAGTGTGTATCAGATGATGTGAAGTTGGTACAAAATTGAGAGAGAGGGGAACAAAGAGTAACTATTGCCATGTCAAAACAAAACATAACACAAACCAGGGGAAAAGAAAACGATCTATTGCAGATGATATTTGGCAGGAAAATACCAGAATATCTCTGGAATGATTCTTCATCACCACAAGAGAACCCAAACCACTCTGGAGACATAAAACAGTAAAGCTTGTTTGCTTTGCCACAATTCAATCCACCCGGGCAGGATTACTCCATTTCCTTCTATGAACTAGCCCTGCCTCCTGGTTTAAATCAAGGATAAGCAAATTAAGGGGCTTTGTCATTCTTTTTGAGAAGCCTGGAATGGAAGATTAAAGAGACCTGGGCTTACACGGAGAGTCCCGACTCTCCGAGAGAAGGGGAAACGGATCAGCTGGAAATATTTATTCTCCGTTTGCTGAGCCGCTTGGATGCGCCAATCACTGCCAGAGCGTACAGGACGTCCTGGTACTGAAGAAGACAGATTTCAAATCAACTGAACAAGTTGGTGTGGAAGGGCCATGTGGCGATGCTTGTTGAGGATCAGTATGGTGTTGTACCAAAGCCTGTCCCCATTTCTAAATAAATAGCTCACCCATAAATGAAAATGCTGTCATCATTTAATGACCCTCAAGTGAATTAGAATAGCCACGTTTTGACATATACTTAAAGCACTTGTGCTGTGAAGCTCCAAAGTGGCAAAAAAAAGCACAATGACGGCCTGTTCACACACTGAAAAAACTGTTGATGAAACCATTTTCACTTAGAAACGGCTAGTAAATTTCATAAATAATTACAAAGAAATGGCAAGTGATACATTGAATGAAGTTTCTTATAAAACACCAATAATCATGTACTTTGTAATAAATAATCAACTCAAAAAAAGAAAAGAAAAAACATTGTTAAAAGTGCAGAACACTACTTTGTTTCACTGTGTTGCTTTTAAGATGCAATATCTGTAATTATTTTAACATGTGCTAGACTTATGTCTTTGAGATCGAGTCGCACCTCACTTACAAAGAAACGAGTAGAAATCCTGCCTTGATTTCCAGTAAACAACATTGTGCCTCTGCAGTTGGATCCTATTTTTAAATGCAAAAATGCATCTCTGTAAACAGACCCTAAAAGTATCACAAAAGTGGTCCAAGTGACTCATGCACTATATTCTAAGTCTTTTGAAGCAGACTGAAATTTAGTTATTGACTCATATCAGTGGGCTGTTAATCGTTTCAACAAGGCTGAGACAATGAATTGAACTCGAGAACCCGAAGATCTGATTTGTAAACAAATCTTTCCAATGATTTGTTGAAAAGATCTCACTCAAAAGAATGATTAGTTTAGGAATTGGACATCACCACTTCCCTCAGGAATGCAGCAGGGGGAAAATGGTGAATCTCACGCCTTTGTAAAAAAAAATAAAAATTACTGATCTACATTTTGGTCTTAGGCTTTAGATTCATGCGGACCATTTTATGACACATTTATGTTGCTTTCTTTTGTCATTTTGGAGCTTGACGGTTAAAGTTCTTGTTAATTTTCATAAAATATAAAGGAAGTCATACAGGTTTGAAACTGTGAGTAAATGATTACAGAATATTCATTTTCGGGTGAACTGTTCCTTTAAGGTCAGGAATACCATATCAAGTCAATTTGAGCATCAGAGTAAAATATGAGAGTTTTGATGTTTCAATACATTGACTGAGGTGGTTAGAGGACTGAATTATATTACTGGTCCCTGGGCTGTTGAGGTAAACTGTCAAAATATTTCACTTGGTAACCCCCAGGAAGCCACGCAAGCAGAGAACAAACCTACAGCAGGCTTTTCTTATAAGGGGCCCCGCTTTGGCTCCTCCATTCACCATAAACCAAACTCTTGGGAGGTGTCAGGAGCCAAGCTGATTCCTAAAGAATCCAAATAGATCAGCTTTACAGGTACAACGCTATTCCAAAGTCCTGCTGATGCCGTCTGGAAAATAAAAATGATCCAGGGGTAATGTTGAGGTCCATTCATATGGAGAAAGCTCAAATATGCAGAATTTTCCAGCCTTCGATGAGGGTTAGCCAGAGCTTCGTTAAAATTCATAATTTTGTGGTTCTACAAGGTCCCAGTTCATTGCTGACAGGACCGTATTTGACCCGTTCTAGTACAGGCAAGTTCACTTCAGACAGAAATAAAATCACATGTAACATGTTTTATGTGTGAAACAATTCACTGAAAAACCTGAAAGAATCATACAAGAGTGATAAACAATGGGAAATAAATATTAAGCATAAGCAAAAACTCTTAACATACTACGGATTTAAAATATTTTATTCATAAAGAACATTGTTATTTAACTGTATTAAATTAATATAGAAATACATAGAAGTACAAATGTTACATTTGAAATTGAAAAAAAAAATGGACAGAAGTTTGTCTCTTAACCAGCTTTTATTGATTCAACTGCAAATGTGTTTATTAACAATGGGACATTCTATGAACAGAAACGCAGTTTTAATCTTTTGCGGTCTAAATAATTATCTGTGAAGGTAGTAATATGCATTGTTTTTTAACATTCTGATGTTATTGAATAATAATATAAAATCATTTAAATTATAAAAATACATTTTCCATCAAGAGATCAATATCTTTATTCCAGGTTGATATATATAAGAAGTTTCTTCTTATGTGAGCGGTCTGGTTAACTCAAGTTCAAAAGATAACCATGGTCCACTATAATAAATAAATAATTGACTTGTGTCCTGCTCCACACTCCACTGCACATTTGTGTGTTTAGAAATCATTCCCATAAACATCACAAACAGACAATTACAATTTCCACTTGACAGAAACGAGAGATTCTTGAAGTAAACTACAGCAATACACCGCATAACAATAATAACCAGATATTTTACAATCATGAATATTTGAAAAATAAAATGCCATCAATACATCAGTGATACCGCACCTTTTTAAAGTGTTTTGTTACAAGCATGATGCTTTGCCATGGAAATAGGTAATACACCTTAAAGTATTGGTTGCATTAAAAAACACACAGGGGGCTCAGTTTGAATACTTGGCTGGTAGAGGTTAAACAGGAATGAAATGTTAATCTTGCAGTCAGAGCGTCCTCAATTATCAAAGATCCACTCTGCCGTCATGTTAGCCATTTCCTCCCCTGCATCCAGGACAAATGCATGCCGGATGCCCCTTTCACACAGACGGATGTCCCCTTCAGGGAAGTCTTTTTTGATATCATGGTAATACTGCACAGGGCACCAGTGATCCGTGGCTCCGTAGTAAAAAATAAGCTGACAGAAGAAAACAAAATCAGCAGAGCCGATTAAGACATTAACATGATTTAAGTTTCTTCTCATACTGTATGTGGGATTCACCACCATGACCATGTCTCATAACAAGGGCAGAACTAAAACAATATATACATTGAAAGGTTTTTCTGTTTTTCTGACAGCCACTTAAGCGAGAGCTAGTACCTGTATGTCATTGCTCGATAAAAACCTCATCTTTCATTTTAAAGGCACAATCGGTGATGTTAGAATAATAAAAGTAGCAGCCCTCCCATTTGATTTACATAGAAACTCAGACCACCACTGGAGTCTGCAGTATGCTGCTCCTTCATGTTCCTCAGCACACCTCAAGATGTCAGAAGGAACTAGAAGTATCAAATTATGAATGATGTCTTAGTTTGAAGCTCTAAAACTTTTTTTTTCTTTGTGAAAAAGTTTAAACTATGGATGTCAATTAAAACATTTATCAAATTAAATGGCATTATGCACTAATGACAAATGATTGCCTCAATCAATAGTTGTTGAAGAAAGCCCCGATATAAAAGATCATTTGTCTGATTAAAATACAGTGACCCTGGACCACAGTCATAAGGGCAATTTTAAAAAAATTGAGATTTATACATCACCCGAAAGCTGAATAAATAAGCTTTCAATTTATGTATGGTTTATTTGGCTGAGATACAACTATTTGAAAATCTGGAATCTGAGGGTAAAAAAAAAAAAAAAATCTCAATATTGAGAAAATTGCCTTTAAAGTTGTTGAAATTTAGTCTTTAGCAATGCATATAACTAATCAAAAATTAAGTTTTTATATATTTACGGTAGGAAATTTGCAAAATATCTCCATGGAACATGATCTTTACTTAATATCCTAATGATTTCTGGTATAAAAGAAAAATCGTTAATTGTGACCCATACTATGTATTTTTGGCTATTGCTATTAATATACCCATGCTACTTAAGACATAATTAAGGCAATAAATTGACAGCTCAAGTCAAGATATAAACAGTCACATCTTTGGCAGATAAAATTCATCATGTGCCATAAATCTCTAAAGCAGAATAACTTAATAAATCATATAGAAAGTCTTTAACAAAGGCGAGGCACACTGAGAACTTCACAGAGGATCCAAATGGGAAAACAATCAAGATTGCGTTTCAATAAAACTAAATTTAAGAAAGATTGACATTAAATCCACTACGTCTACCACGTCCCCTCGGACACCAGTGTGGACACTTGAAGGGTTTTTCCTTGCCGTAACCTCGGCCGAACGGTGCCAATAACATCAATGCGAAAGGAAAAACCACCCGTGCAGATTTCTAAAGGCTATTTATTGGTGAGACTTCGAGAGCCATACACAATAGAAAGATCAAATTCTCTTGTCAACTGCTTTGCATGATTTCTATGACAAACTGCATAATGTTTGGCTTTTGCCGACTGTACCAGTTAATCGTGATGGGTTCTACATCTGTCGGCCTGATCGATTTCACCACAGCCCATAAATCTAATAGAGAAGTCAGATGCATGTGGTTTAAGGCTGAGAGGGGTTTAAACATATGACCTCCTGTCTTCACCTTCAGCTTTTTCGGAAGACAATTATTCTAGCATTATATTGGCAAACAAGACGGACTGCGAAGCCGATACCAAAGAACACCACATACACTGACACCCATACAGACAATGGTTGTGAGAGTAATGGAAGAGCTTCCTTCCTCCCTCAAATTATGGGTGGGATGCACAAATCAGACCGGGAAAAATTCGACCGGTTTCCAGGCTCAAGGGATTTTCTGAAGCTTTGACAAGGAATTTGCTAAGTGTAACATTAGACACAGGTCTTGAGTATGCGACTCTTAAGAGCAGTGAAGATATCACCTATTTAACTGATGACAGAAATAGACCATCAGCAGCCCTGTCCTCCTCCCTCTGCATATGTACGCAGTCTCTGCTTTGCATCACACCATGGTATTGAAAGGTACATATGGTTCTTCCGCCCATGCATCCGATGAGAAAACGGAAGGGTTGGTTGGAGGAACGTGCTTTGAGATCTTATATTGTTTGATTGGTTATCAGCTCTCCAAGGGTGAGTCAGTGTGGGCTTCATCTGTGTCTAACATGTTTAGAGGCTTCCCAAATCTCTTTGATCAGTGCCGTTAATATGTAGGAAATTAAGGAGAGCTGCGTCATCAAATTGTTCCAGTAAAAACAAACACCCGTGCATGGGGAACAACGCTTTTGGCAAGATACTGCACTTATTTGTTGAATTTATTACAGTCATCTTCTAGTTATGCATTAACATCCCACAAACTAAGAAAAATGGCCAAAAATATGAACAAGAACCTCTATTTGAAAAGGGATGCACAACATATCTGAAGCATGTTGATTATCAGCAATTATTCGTTTTTGTTCTGTTGTTTTTTTAAATCAGTAACATTCAATTTTCCATATTTTATTGTGCATTCCACTATTTTACATTTAAATTACCGTTGCGGTCATACAACGCTCACTTAGAGATACTTTTTAAAAACAATAATAAATGTGATCTGTAGCAAAATAAATATGCAATGTAATACGTACAGTATGATGCCTAAATACATTGACTGATTAATATAGAGATCACACTTGTTTGACTTATGCATGGACAGTAGCTATGTTTCCATCCACCTATTTTTATGCACATTTTGGAATATCGCATAAATAAAAAAAAAAGAACATTGGATGGAATGCCAAGATGCACATAAATTAAAAAAATGCACATAAAAAAATGAATGTTTTATTCGCAAATGTTTTTTTTTGCAATATTCCAGTTTCACGCACAAGTTAAATTTGCATCTTTGGATGGAAACACAGCTAGTGATAGTCTAATGCAACATTGCATTAGATACAGATACAGATGTTCTTGTATTAGACACAAATCAGTTCAAGATGGCTTGGAGTTTGTTTAAAGTCAATTGATAAATTTTGACACTTATTTCTATACTGTCAACAACATTTCAAATATTGTTTCTTCCTTCCTACGTGAAGAACCCAGTTCCCTTTAAAAGATATCTTCAAAATATTAATAGAAATGTTTGTTATTCCAAACAATGGCTAATTTAGAATTAGTGTTTTTGTTTTATTTACTGTTCAAATGTTGTGTGATCATTACCTTGCTGAGGTGTTGACGTACAGTTGCGTTGTCTCTTTCTACAACCAGTCTCATTTCTTGGCTTCCCATGTACATACCGTTGGCTGCAGAGACAACAACAGAGACAAACATGTAGATTAGTATGTTACAAAACTGTAATAAATCAGGTAGTGCAAACATAACTTAGTAAACATTTGCATAACATATCAGCCTCTGTGGGTTTACTAAACACGAAGTGTATCAAAATGAAACACACACACACACACACAGCCACAACCTCAAAGGCCAGAGCTCGTACAAACACAGAAACAGCAACCAGATCATGAGGATTACATCTGTTCCCATTCACATTTACTGGATGTACACTCCTACTAACAGTTTAATGGTGTGCAATGATGTCATTGTTTTCACGTTTAGATTCTGTGTGTTGAAATGATTTGTGTCTTTTGTGAAGATTTCATACTGCGTGCCCCCAGTTTATGAAAAAATTAGTTGCGTGATACAAATTACTGATATCTTTTTTGCATTTCAATATAAAGCAATTTATATTTTATATTAAACACAAACAGTATCATATATATATATATATATATATATATATATATATATATATATATATATATATATATATATATATATATATATATATATATTTCTATATAAAACATGTCTGTCTCTTGATCAGTGCCATCCAGCAGACATAGTTTTGAATTTAGCAGCTGAATGTATGTATGTGCGTATGTTCTAATCACGCTGTTGTGATTGCATAAAATATAAAAAACATTATTCAGCAATTTATTTATTTATTTTCACATAACTCAAAATCTGAGGCACACTTGCCTCTGTCTGTGTGTGTGTGTGTGTATATGTGTATCACATATCACATTATATACACACACACACACACATACATGTATATATAAGATGCCGGTATATATAATTTTTTTTTTTTAATAAATAAATTAAAAAACTTTTTTTTCAAAGATACCACAAAATAAATCAAAATTTTCAATGCTGCATTTGAAAGAAACTACTTTTTTTTAATCAGCAGAGCAACTGTCATGCTGCTAAAAATGGAAGTTAAATTAGTAGCATTGCTACTTTTAGTTAGTTAAATAAAACCGGTCCACGCTCAGCAGTCTGGACATCACAGAGGTCTTTCACACACACATATCCCTGCTCAAAACTCTAAGATTCATGAGTAAATACAAGCTGCTTGACCTGGATGACCTTGGCAGCTATTCAGAGAGACTGATCCTGATCTTGTGCAGACTAAACGTTTGGCCAAGAGATGTGTTAATATCCTTTCTCATCAGGACATTCTTCACAGTGATGATTGTTCAGCCTCAGACTGTGGAGGAAGTGTGTACATATGTGTGTGTGTGTGCGGGGGTACATGAAGAAAGCATGTGTGTGTTGTGTGTGTGTGTGTGTGTAAGGGAAAAACTCCTCAAATGACTTGCTTCCACTGAGTGAAGAGGAAGTGTGGGTATGATCACACATCCGCACGGCTTTAACACTATAATATTAATCACGGCCTGTGTACTATATCATCCAGCACTGTTACCACATTTCACAAGACTCAGAGCTACATACTAAAAAGGGGGAACGAAAGGAGAGTAATCAATTTGATCCCTTTCTTAATGCAGAAAAACATGGAATTAAAAAAAATAAATAAAGTTACGCCATGTTTCATTAGAACGTTCATTCTTAATGTTTAATTCAGCACTATATTTAATTTTACAGAGGAAATGATTTTTGGAAATGGGGAAACTGAATGAAAGCCTTCTGTGCAGAAAACTAAGGGGTTTTCCATTTTTCATTAGTGTTGCTTGCAAAAAGTATCCTAGGTCTGAATATGCCCGTTTCCCTACTAAATAGTTTGCAAAAAACACAGTGCTTTAAATCACTATTAAGTCGAAATCCAAAGTATTCATAAAAGAATGAAAATACCCAGATCACGTACTGCTTGTGCCAAAACTTTACTGTCCCAAGAGGCATGGAAATGCTGAGCAACAATGACACAGCTGTTGTCATAGGTCACAGACATGCATACAGAAAATACTTTATTATTGGTCAAGAAGTTAAATAAAAGCAGAGTTCATACTCTGACTGTACTGTACCGAATGAGGTGAGCTGCTGCTGCCACATTATTAACAATTTTCTCCCTGGTGGACAATAAAACAAGAAGAAAAAATCCCATAGATAGCGGGAACGAGCCATATCTCTAGACTATCAAAGCTTGGAGGCGAAACCGAGAGTGCCAGTCATATTTCAAAGAACTGAGTGAGAGAGACTCATGGCAGAATGTGTCCTGTATTCCCAGCATCAGAGAGATTTCAGAGTCCCTTATGTGTGTTTGGGTTGGCTGCGTGTTTGCTTCTAAATAAATGTTAAAACTACATGTATGCTTTCCTTAGCATTTTGATGTGTGTTAAAGGGAGACATAAGTCATTTGAGATGAGGTGCAAACAAATATTTACCAAAGAATACAATGAACTCACTGAACACTCAGTAAGATATCTAATTTTATTACACTAAACAACATCTCCACCCACTGAGGTAAACTGGTTTAGAGGATGTTTAAACTAGAGGGTTTACAGAAGAGTAAAGTTCACTGTATTTCCACTACTTTACCTTTGACTGTAGGCAAATTATCCTCTTGTTGCAGTTATTTTAACCAAATCATCGTAATCTGTGATGACTACAATCACTGTGCAGTTTAAATACTGATCACCTATCTTATATCTAAACAAGAACATATTTCTGGTATTTTCTGGTACATTAAGAGTTTGATTCACCTTACACTCTAAAAAACGCGGGGTTGTTTTTTCAACCCAACTGCTGGGTTGAGGCCGTTGGATAGGACTTTGGGATGTTTTAACCCAAGTTTGGGTTGAAAATAAGGTTTAAAAAAAAAAATTTTTAACCCAGCGGTCTGGGTTGAGGACGCGGACGTGAAGGAGAGCACGCACGTCACGTCAAGATCATACGTCTCCAGTGCGAGCAGCCGCCATTTTCTCAGCGTGATAGAAGCGAGAAGCGAGTGAAAGACTATGGTAAGTAAATATTCAAAATGTAAAGTTATCTTTTATTGTTTACCCGGTTGTATGAAAGGCGGAAACAAAGGAGCTTAGCGTTATATATATATATATATATTTTAAAATAAACGGACGCGGTTTTCGCCTCAGACACGGAGGTCTTAACTACCTCATGTAACGGTACTGAACAGAGGATGTACTTTTAATATAACGTCTGTGAATGTATTTTGTCATATTTACACAAGGTTTTACATTATCTGTACTTTTTGAGCCGTTAACAGACGGTTATGGTCACGACGGTTATGGTCATGTGAATTTGTCTTTTTTTTCGCGGTTAAACTGAATGTATGTTTGTCTCCTAAAGGAAACGGCATTGTGTAGTAAAGACTAGCATAATTATTTTGAGGCTGTTGAAGTGGTAACTGTTAAAAGTATGTTTTACATGTAATATTTCAGACTTGTCAAGCTTGTGTCTTCATTGTCCTCGCGCTGAGAGTTAAAGACACAGAAGCTGTTTGTGTGAGGAGTCACAGACCTGTGTGAGGATGAGGAGGAGGTGTTCTTCTGAAGAGAGGGACAGACGGTTTAAGGAGAGTAAACTTCAGAATAACATCAAGTTATCTTTATTTTTACTAAGACTAAAATAATGTTGTTTTTTAGATGTTGAAATCCAGAGACAAGATAACTTCATTCTTTTGAGACTGATGTAAGTTAAGTTATTATTACTTTTTTTTTTTTTTTTAGAAAATTAATGTTTATGTTGTGTCCTGCCTGTTAACTTCACATTTTGATGCAAAAACAGTGTGATTTTATATATATATATATATATATATATATATATATATATGTCTGTATGTGTGTGTATGTATATATATATATATATATATATATGTATGTATATGTTAATATTTTATTAAAACCATTGATGTCCCTCTTTGCAGAACTCAAACTAACTGGAGTTAAGGACACACAAGTCTTGTGTGAGGAGGTGGTTTTCTCAGCTTCTTCTGAAGAGAGGGAAATATCGTTTAAGGCAAGTAAACTTCATAATTTCATGTTATCAGCTGTTGTTGTGTTTTACTAAGAGTAAAATAATATTTGTTTTTGTAGATGTTAAAAGCAAGAGACATGGGAGAGCATCATTCCTTTGAGATTTTATGTAAGTTATTTTTAGAAAATAAATGTTTCTGTTGTCTCCTGCCAGTTTACTTCACATTTTGATGCAACAAAAGTGTGATTACGTGCTCATTTCATTAAGACCATTGATGTCTGTGTTTTTTATTGCAGAAATCAAACCAACTTTGGAGTTGTCTGATTTGGAGAGTCATTATTCTTGGTCTTCGCTCTTAGAGGTAAAGTTCACACAAAAAATCATTTACTTGCCCTCAAGTCATTCCAAACCTATAAGACTTTTGTCTGTCTTTACAACATAAATTAATATATTTTTATTTTTCTCATAATATTTGTTAATCCATTTATAGTTTAGATAATCAGTATTTTCAAGATTCATAAATATAGAGTTATTGTAGAAGTAAATTCTGATATTTATATATGAATACATCTTAAATTATATGATAGCAAACATGTATGTTCAAAATAAAATACTGGTCTCCCAGACCAGCAATGGAGGACACAAAAAGAGAATATTAAATATATTCATATTTTTTCCAAAAAATGAGCAGAGTTTGTACGAGTCTGGAAAAACATGGGGGGAGTAAATTATGACCATTTTAATTATTTGGTGAACTAACGGTTTGAAGAGCAGCCCTCCACGTACATGAACATTTGTGAGGTATGTGAATGTCATGACTGTTTTAATGTTTCAGTAAAGAAGCTTTCTGAAAGCGATATTTATTCAAACAATATCACCTGTCCTCACACTAGTGCTGCCATTATAGACTTCTGGAGCGCTGTGGTGGACTGAGACATTAAACAACCGCACAAAGTGTTGAAACTTTAAAACCGATTATTTACCTATCCTTACGGATGTGAATACACCTCTACCTGAAAATCGATAGTTTAATTAAATGTTTAATTTTTTCAAATGTGTTTCTCTTAGGCCACTGATGAAGAACAGGCGGTGACTGGGATGAATGCTGGTCAGAGAGGAGAATCTTCTTTCCCCTAAACTGATGCAGCAGTGGTTTTAAAGGAGGACGCTGCCCTGGATGATGTAGAAGATGTCAGATGCTGTGCTGATGGGGTTTCTTCATGATTACATCAGTTATGCTAAAGAGATCATGAAAATTGACCGTGATGCATGATCTGTATTCATGGACTATGAAACAAACTGTAAGTGTATAATTTGTTAAAAAAAAAAAAAAGTTAAATGCTTTTTCTGTGTTGTTTAGTAGAAGAGTTTACACTCTGTCATTCATACACCTGCTCACATTCTTTCACACACACACACACACACACGCGTCTGTTAAATGTTATAATATCAAAGTTAATGTTGTGATTTATTTGTGTACTGTCATGCCAGAATAGTTGGAAAAAAACCTAATTCAGTTATATTCATCAAATGTTCAATGCTTTATGAACTCTGTAGCTGTTAATGCCATCCTTTTCTGCATTTCTTCTAACATGTTACTTTTTAACTTTTCTCTTGTTTTTAATAAATATTTTCCTTTTGATAATTATTATTTGTGTGTAAAAGTGATATTTAAAATGAACAACATTTGTAGGTTTAATGCCTAGCTCAATTTGGGTTAATTAGAAAAGCATTGTTTCCCCACATGGCTGCACTCTGCGAGTTTATTTTCTGCCAGCAGGAGGCGCTAAGAGCGGGAGAGGTAGGTTTCTCCGGTAACGGCTGCAGAGCGGTGCTGAGCTCACAAACGCTGCCTTATCAAGCACATGCGAAATGATATCGAACATTTTCTATATACAGTAGTTTTCCTTCTGAAATACAGTGATAAAAAACACCCGCTTTGGTTTTTGAAACCCTGCAATATAGCCATTTTAAACCATAAAAAATGGCAACCCAGCAGGCTGGGTTAAATGTGATAACCCAACTGGTTGGGTTAAAAATAACCCAGCGCTGGGTTCGTCCCTTTTTGACCCAGCGCTGGGTTGTCAAAATAACCCAAATTGGGTTGTTTTCAACCCAGCAGTTTTTAGAGTGTAGTTTTTTAAATTCTCAAACTTAAAAGGTATTTATTTATTTGGTATTTCCTAATTAGCTACCCTATTAGTTACATTTTGGGTGTTTATCAGTACTTTTTAAAGCATTTATTCTACATGATCATATTCTATATCCCTAATCCCAACCAATACTTAAACTTAACTCAATTTTAATAAGCAGCAAATTAGGAGTTTATTGAGGCAAAAGTCGTAGTTAATGGTTTATTAATAGTGAGAATTGGACCTTAAAATTGACTGCACTATATAATACCCTGCCCAATGCAAAAGTGGAAAGAAAGAAAGAAGGAGAGAAAGAAAGAAGAAAATATAGCTGCAAGCAGCGATGGCGGGCTCAAGCCACCAATGCCATCACCACCCCCGGTGGCATCAGGTAAACTGTGCCCAGCGGGCACATGCATTCACAATATCCCTCTGGCAGTGAGGTTTTAAAGGATAGAGGGGAGCGTAGAGGGGAGCGTGCATTTGCAGTGGCTGGGCCACGACTCTGGAATACCCTGCCTTTAGAGATCAGACTGGCCCCTTCCTTGTCTATTTTTAAATCTTTGCTAAAAACTTTTTTATTTTCCTTAGTGTACTGACTACTGTGTTATGCTACATTTTGAAATGGGTGGTTTTAAATTTTTTGTCTGGTCTATTTTTATGTATGTGTAATATTCTTGCTCTTATGTTAAAGCACTTTGGTCAGCCAGGAGGCTGTTGTAAATGCGCTATACAAATAAATTGAACTTGAACTAGAACTTGAACTTGATATGGCAGTTAAAGGGTTAATCCGAATCATCTAGACTTTAAAATCACATTCACAGAACAATATATATATATATATATATATATAACTTTAGTAACACTTTACAATAAGATTTCATTTATAAACATTATGTTAACATGAACAATATTTATATAGCATTTAACTTAAACATTAAAACATTGATTTATTGTGATTTTTTTCCAAGCACATTTTACCAATTCCAAACCATATCAATCTTAATAACTACCATTATTTTTTATTTAATCATTTATGAGTGCTATACAATAGTCCTCAAACCATCGAACAAGAGAAGGTGGTGCTGGTCCTTCACGAGTCACTCTAATCTGTTCATTAAGCCTATATATAAAGTCTTAATATATAGTATTTCACAATACTTCATGGTATTCTAATTAAATAATTTTTTGGAATCTTAGATCTCTCAGAACCTGACACATTGTAATTCTGAGACTCCAGGAAAGTGGCAGTTCTGTAAAATGTTGGCGCTGGAGACTAAATGCTCACTGATAGTTTCACACCTAATTCACTTAAAACACACACAAACACACACACACACACAGTGACAGAGGGACAGAGTGACATCAGATGTATGTTTTTTTAATTTTCTGTCATCCATATAATGTTGTATAGTCATGAAACTATGCATATTTCCTCAGAATGACTTGTCTTCTATGTGTACATTTTTTTGAAGTGTTTAGAAGCTGCACTTTTTTTACTGGTTCCTTTTTTACTATTATTTCAAAAAATCACCACGACAAAACCATTCAAGCTATCCAAAATTCATTCACACCTGTTCTGTAAGATTAATTCTTTAAACAGTGGTAAAAGAGGATGTGGTGCTGATCCTTCAAGAGTCACTCAAAACGTATCTGTCCATAAAGCCTATAAAGAATTATTCTTAATATACAGTTCACAATACTTCAGCTTGTTATTCTAATTAAGTGAGGGTCATTTTATCAGTAAAATTCCTAAAATACATATTATTTTATTTGAAAGATTTCTATAAATTATTTAAATCATACTCGTTTCTCCAATAATTATTTAAAAGTAATCCTATAGCTCCCTCTGGTGGCCATTATAGGTACTAAGAATTGCAAGCTTGATTTATAAGTTATGATAGTTTTAATTTTATGCTGGCTCTTGAAAATGATAAAGCTATGAAACTTACTGTGCTTCCTTCAAATGAGGACTTCTACTTATATAAAAAATTATGAAGAGTTAGAATGAAAAATTTTAAAGATATAGTAAAATAACTATTGTATTTTTTATGTTACTTTAATAAATCTCTATGGCAACACCATTTAAGCTATCCTAAACCCATTCACAATTTAACATCTCAGTATATTGGCATCATGTTGAAAAAGGAGTATGGAGTAGTATGAGGAGGAGTATGAATTCATTTACAGGCTGATTTTATCATAAATCCACAATAAAATTTCTGAGTTCTGTATCAATCTGTGTTGTTGTTTGTTTATTTTTATCTTTTATTTTTCATAGGAAGATAACTGACCCTTTACTCTCCTTTTTAATAAATGTGCTTATAAACCAAGGACAAGCTATTTATAGCTGTATTTATAAACTGCTTACTACTGACTATTAATATTGGGACAAGGCTTTATAAAGCATGAACTGACTATTTAATAATGAGTGCAGTTATTATGAAGTGTTATCAATGAATTTGCTAATGTTAACACATTAGACATTATTTTACAGTGTTATCAAATCCTTAAATGACTCATAAGCATTTGTGAAAGTTCTGCTTGTATTACAGCTTAGTATTGATCTGTGAGCTGAACAGATTTACTGTTACATCTATGAGATTATGTAAATTCAAATAAATATAATGTCACAGGATGTCATAGGTCAGTATCAAATGAGTTTGAAATTATTATTTGCAGCACAAATAAGTTTTTTTTAGGATTTTTAAAAATCCCTAAAACTGACAGAAAAAGGTTAAGGCCTAAGCTATTTCTATGTGAGTGGCTAAATTTATTTTTGTTTTCATAATTGTAATACACAAACTATGAAATTATACAAAATGTATAAAAAGGTAAATAAATAAATACGCACACATTAAAAAAGCAGCCAAGTCGAATGAGTTTCCTTTTTTATATAGATTAAAATTGAAGACAGAAGCAAGTGGTAAATGTGGTCACTTTAATTTTCAAATCCAGTAGATCCAGTTTATGTTCACGTGGCTGTTTTCGTTTATATTCGCCAAGCTATTATGTATTTTGAAATAATCTTGTCCGTTATGTGTTCGTTCGTACGACGAAAGACAGAAACCTGCAGCTCGAGAGATATATGTTATTCTGCCAGTCGCGCTTTCAAATAGTCTTGCACACTTAAACAGGTCACAAACACCTGCATTTAGCTCTTGTAGTGTTACAATGGGTTTATTGTGTGCATTTGTGGTAATATTTTATTTTAAAAAGCTCTTAAACCAGAATAAATTCGTTTGTTTTGAGCTCGACACTGTAAGCGCTGATCGGAGGCGTGATTTCAGATAGGCAGCCACAAATATTTCATTTTCACACAAACAGTTCAAAAACATCTTAATTTAGCTCTTGGTGTGTTCTAATTGGTTGATTGTGTGATATCGCTGTAATAATTTATTTTTAAAAGCTTTAAAACAGGAATAAATTCGTTTTCTCTGAGCTCTTTACTCCAGACGCTCGTGATCACAGCGGTGATTCATCTCTCCTATTTCTCACGTATCTCTGGCCAGAAATAATTTATCCATGAGCCCTGAACCGGTAATAATCAGATATGTTGGTTTAGCTTGTCAGTGTGAATTAAATCTAAGTATTTATTTGTATTTTTAACGGATTTAAAAGTGAAAGTAAAAGTCCGGGAATTGAACCTGTAGGGGCGCTATTTCTCTCAGACAATGGAAGTCTGAAGCACATATACTCAAACAGAGGGACAGAGTGAGATGAGATGTCTGACAGTTTTTTAATTTTCTGTTATCCATACAGTGTTGTAAAGTCGTGAAACTATGCATATTTCCTCAGAATGACTTTTTCATCTGTATGAAAAAATTATTTGACGTGTTTGGAAGCTGCAATTTAAAAATACAATAATGATTCCCTTTGTAAGGTCATTTAAAAAAATCACCACGGCAAAACCATTCAAGCTATCCAAAATCCATTCACAATTTAAGTTCCTATCAGAAATACTGATGTGTGTTCAGAGTTTTGTGAAATTCTAAGTATGTTATTTGCCTCAAAATCACCTGAGAAGTATTCCAGTTTGACATGTTGCCACGCCCACAATTTTTTAGATATCAATATCCCCCTTGCAGATTTATATCGGCTGTGTTTTAACATTATTCTGATGAAGTTTGAAGCAAATCGAGTAATAATAAGATGCTGAATTCAAATCATTTTGAAAATGACACACTTCCTTCTGCCAGTTGGTGGCGCTATAACTTTGACTCCTAATAGTCACATATATGCGATCGACATCATACAACGAATAAAATGATGAAGTTTGATTAAAATCAGGAAATGTATGTGGACGGTATTAGACACTTCCTGTTTCTCATTTCTCGCCATAATTTCAACGCCTCGCCACGAGCAAACCGTTCGAGATATCAAAAATCCCCTGGCAATTTTTCATCCCCAGTGTCTTGAGATCATGTTGACCGAGTTTGGCGGCAATCGAGAAAAAAACCTATGACAAGTATTTCAAATTCCAGAGCATGCGCTTTTTACATAACTCTAAATAGCTGACTTCCTGTTGGGTGGAGCCTATGACATGCAATACGAAAGTTGTTTGGCACGATGAGATCTATAAGTGTACTGAGTTTCATATGAATATGTGCAAGTATGTGTGAGCTATACATCAACATTTCTGACTGTGTTCCAGGGGGCGCCGTAGAGCCCCTGTGCCACGCCCGGGTCCCAGCCTCTGCAGGCTCCTAAAGGCCACAGATTCCAAAGTGTGCGCAAATTTTCAAGAGTTTTTGAGTATGTTAAGGACCCCAAAAGCCCCCACAACTTTGACGAAAAATTTGAATACTAAACCCTAAATAGCCAACTTCCTGTTGGGCGGAGCCTATGATATGCAATACAAAAGTTGTTTGGATTGATGAGATTTATATGTGTACCGAGTTTCATTCGTCTACGAGCAAGAATGTATGATATATGGCCCTCCATATTCCAGGGGGCGCTGTAGAGCCCCTGTGCCACGCCCGTGTATCAGTCTCTGCCCGGCCCTAATGGCCGCAGGTTCCAATCTGTGTGCCAATTTTCAAGACTTTTTAAGCACGTTAAGGGCCCCAAAAGCCCCCGAGACGTTGGAAAAAAATAATAATAATAATAATAATAATAATAAATATAGCTGCAAGCAGCGATGGCGGGCTCAAGCCACCAATGCCATCGCCACCCCGGTGGCATCAGGTAAACTGTGCCCAGCAGGCACATGCATTCACAATATCCCTCTGGCAGTGAGGTTTTAAAGGATACGCCAGATAAAGGGTTAATCCGAATCATCTAGACTTTAAAATCACATTCACAGAACAATGTACATTTAACTTTAGTAACACTTTACAATAAGATTTCATTTATAAACATTATGTTAATATGAATAATATTTATCTAACATTCATTCATGTCAGTTCATATTCCAAAATTAAACATTAAAACATTGTTTTATTGTGATTTTTTTTCCAAGCACATTTGACCAATTCCAAACCATATCAATCTTAATAACTACCATTATTTTTCATTTAATCATTTATGAGTGCTATACAATAGTCCAGGAAAGCTGGAAGAGAAAAACTCCTTATATTCATGTGTGCAGAATTATTAGGCATGTTTTCTTTTACAGATGAAATGCGCTAAAAAAAGAGTTTTAACTCAAACTGTAAAGTCGAAAATTATGAAATACCCATGATAAATATCAAACACACATGCAATACAGAAATGGATAAGTTAAGACTTGACCATTGTACAAAAAATGCTGACTGGGTCATGAGGTCAGAAAAGAAGAAGAAAAAAACAGGTCAAGAAGAACTGACAAAAAGAATTGCAAAATAATTAGGAATTAATGTGAAGATTAATTTTTAGTCAATTCTGCAGACAGACTTTCAGGAAAGGAGGTGGAATAAAAATGAGCTCCTAAATCTTAATCCCGGATTCTGGAAGATATATTCCTCAAACCATCGGACAAGAGGAGGTGCTGCTGGTCCTTCACGAGTCACTCTAATCTGTTCATAAAGCCTATATATAAAGTCTTAATATATAGTATTTCACAATACTTCATGGTATTCTAATTCAATCATTTTTTGGAATCTTAGATCTCTCAGAACCTGACACATTGTAATTCTGAGACTCCAGGAAAGTGGCAGTTCTGTAAAATGTTGGCGCTGGAGACTAAATGCTCCCTGATAGTTTCACACCTAATTCATTTAACACACACACACACACACACACATTACCCACAGTGACAGAGGGACAGAGTGACATCAGATGTATGATAGTTTTTTAATTTCTATCATCCATATAGTGTTGTATAGTCATGAAACTATGCATATTTCCTCAGAATGACTTGTCTTCTATGTGTACATTTTTTTGAAGCATTTATAAGCTGCACTTTAAAAAAATAAAATACATTTACTGGTTACTTTTTTACTGTTATTTTAAAAAAAAATCACCACGACAAACCATTCAAGCTATCCAAAATTCATTCGCACCTCTTCTGTAAGATAAATTCTTTAAACAGTGGTAAAAGAGGATGTGGTGCTGATCCTTCAAGAGTCTCTGAAAACGTATCTGTCCATAAAGCCTATAAAGAATTATTCTTAATATACGGTTCACAATACTTCAGCTTGTTTTTCTAATTAAGTGAGGGTCATTTTATCAGTAAAATACATAAAATTCATATTATTTTTCTTTGAAAGATTTCTATAAATGATTTAAATCATACTTGTTTCTACAATAATTATTTAAAAGTAATCCTATAGCTCCATCTGGTGGCCATTATTGGTACTAAGAATTGCCAGCTTGATTTATAAGTTATGATAGTTTTAATTTTATGCTGGCTCTTGAAAATGATAAAGCTATGAAACTTACTGTGCTTCCTTCAAATGATGACTTCTACGTATATAAAAAATTATGAATAGTTGGAATTAAACATTTTAAAGATATAGTAAAATAACTATTGTATTTTTTTATGTTACTTTAATAAATCGCTATGGCCACACCATTTAAGGTATCCTAAACCCATTTGAAATTTAACATCTTCAGTATATGGCTTCATGTTAAAACAGTTTGGTGTGAACTACTTGTGTCTTCTTGGAGGAGAATTAATTCATTTACAGGCTGAGTTTATCATAAATCCACAATAACATTTCTGAGTTCTGTATCAATCTGTGTTGTTGTTTGTTTATTTTTATTTTATTTATTTTTCATAGGAAGATAACTGACCCTTTACTCTCCTTTTTAATAAATGTGCTTATAAACCAAGAACAAGCTATTTATAGCTGTATTTATAAACTGCTTACTACTGACTATTAATATTGGGACAAGGCTTTATAAAGAATGAACTGACTATTTACTAATGAGTGCAGTTATTATAAAGTGTTATCAATGCATTTGCTAATGTTAACAAATTAGACATTATTTTACAGTGTTATCAAATCCCTTAAATGATTTGTAAATGTTTTGTAATGATTTTATTGACCTACAAGCATTTGTGAAAGTTCTGCTTGCATTACAGCTTAGTCTTGATCTGTGAGCTGAACAGATTTACTGTTACATCCATGAGATTATGTAAATTCAAATAAATATCATGTCACAGGATGTCAGAGGTCAGTATCAAATTAATTTGAAATTATTATTTGCAGCAAAAATAAGGTCAGAAAACTGTCAGAAAAGGATAAGGCCTAAGATTTCTATGTGAGTGGCTAAATTTATTTGTTTTATAATTATTATAATGCATAAACTATGAAATTATACAAAATGTATAAAAAAGTACAACAGTTATTGTTTTCCAATGTTTTTTATTTATTTATTTATTTTTATTTTTTTGGATTGACATTTCAAAAAATTAGCCTACTACATTCATTCTAAACAGCTTGAATAAAACCTGTTAATATTTATTATAGACCACTGTAACTGTATAATCTAACAAACAAGTTTATTATGAAAATAAAAGCGTGTACACCAGATAAATTGGATGATAAAGAAATTGCTAACAATAGTATAATAGAGCATGTTTTAGGTTTTTAGGCGTTTAGATGCAGAAATGGACAAATCAATTGTAAAATAAAATGTAATTGATTTAATTAAATATAGATTAAGTCTTGTTAGAGCAAAATAATAAATAAATACGTACACACATTAAACAAGCAGCCAAGATGAATGAGTTAAATTTTTTATATAGATTAAAATTGAAGACAGAAGCAGCTGGTATATGCGGTCACTTAATATTAAAATCCAGTAGATCCACTTCAGATTTATTTCTCAAAAGTTTATGTTCACGTGGCTGTTTTCGTTTATATTAGCCAAGCTATTATGTATTTTGAAATAATCTTGTCCGTGATGTGTTCGTTCTTACGACGAAAGGCAGAATCCTGCAGCTCGAGAGAGATATGTTACTCTGCCAGTCGCGCTTTCAAATAGTCTTGCACACTTAAACGGGTCACAAACACCTATATTTAGCTCGTGTTATGTTATAATGGATGTCTTGTGTGCATTTATGGCAATAATTTATTTTAAAAAGCTCTTAAACAAGAATAAATTCGTTAGTTTTGAACTTGTGACACTGTGCGCGCTGATCGGAGCGGTGATTTCAGATAGGCAGCTGCAAATATTTCATTTTCACACAAACAGTTCAAAAACATCTGAATTTAGCTCTTGGTGTGTTCTAATTGGTGAATTGTGTGATATCGCTTTAATATTTTATTTGTTAAAGCTATAAAACAAAAATAAACTCGTTTTTCTGAGCTCGTCATTCCACACGCTCCTGCTCAGAGTGGTGATTCATCTCTCGTGTTTCTCACGTATCACTGACCACACATCAATTATTAATGAGCCCTGATCCGGTAATAATCATATATGTTGGTTTAGCTTGTCAGTGTGAATTAAATCCAAGTATTATTTTGTATTTTAACCGATTTAAAAATGAAACTAAAAGAGAGTCTCCTCCCTTTCAGTCGAATTTCCCTTTAAGGAATTGAACCTGTAGGGGCGCATTTTCTCTCAGACAATGTAAGTCTCAGCACATAATACTCAAACAGAGGGACAGAGTGAGATGAGATGTCTGACAGTTTTTTAATTTTCTGTTATCCATACAGTGTTGTAAAGTCGTGAAACTATCCATATTTACTCAGAATGACTTTTTTTTTGTATGAAAAAAGGTTTTGAAGTGTTTGGAATTTAAAAATGCAGGACAATTAATAATTCCATTTTTACTTTCATTTAAAAAAATCACCACGACAAAACCGTTCAAGCTATCCAAAATCCTTTGGCAATTTAAGTTGTTTAAAATGTTTTGGCATCATGTAGACAAAGTTTGGTGTGTATAGTGTTACTCTCTTCTGAGCAGTATGCATTAATTCACAGCTAAATGTAAAAAAAAATCCACATTCAAATCAAAATAGCTGACTTCCTGTTGATCGTAGCTGATGACTGTGAATTAGAAAGTTGTCCGTCTTGATAAGAACAATTTTTGTACCGAGTTTGGTGTCTGTAGCTAAAACTAACCCCCCCCACTTTTGACAAAAGGTGGCGCTATAGAGTGCCTCTTCCACGCCCTCTTATGAACTTTTGCCAGTGTCTAGTTATCATAAATACTGATATGTGTTCTGAATTTCATGAAATTCTAAGCATGTTATATGCCTTAAAATCACCTGAGAAGTATTCAAGTTTGACATGTTGCCTCGGCAACAATATTTTTAGATATCAATATCCCCCTAGCAGATTAATATAGGCTGTGTTTTAACATTATTCTGATGAAGTTTGAAGCAAATCGAGTAAAAATAAGATGCTGAATACAAAGCATTTTGAAAATGACACACTTCCTGCTGCCAGCTGGTGGCGCTATAACTTTGACTCCTAATAGTCACATATATGCGATCGACATCATACAAAGAATAATCCGATGAAGTTTGATTAAAATCAGAAAATGTATGTGGATGGTATTAGACACTTCCTGTTTCTCATTTCTCGCCATAATTTCAACGCCTCGCCACGAGCAAACCGTTTGAGATATCAAAAATCCCCTGGCAATTTTTCATCCCCAGTGTCTTGAGATCATGTTGACCGAGTTTGGCGGCAATCGAGTAAAAAACCTATGACAAGTATTTCAAATTCCAGAGCATGCGCTTTTTACATAACTCTAAATAGCTGACTTCCTGTTGGGCGGAGCCTATGACATGCAATACGCAAGTTGTTCGGCACGATGAGATCTATATGTGTACTGAGTTTCATATTAATACGTGTAAGTATGTGTGAGCTATACATCAACATTTATGACTGTGTTCCAGGGGGCGCTGTAGAGCCCCTGTGCCACGCCCGTGTCCCAGCCTCTGCAGGCTCCTTAAGGCCACAGATTCCAAAGTGTGCGCAAACTTTCAAGAGTTTTTGAGTATGTTAAGGACCCCAAAAGCCCCCACAAATTTGACGACAAATATGATTAATAAACCCCAAATAGCCAACTTCCTGTTGGGCGGAGCCTATGATATGCAATACGAAAGTTGTTTGTATTGATGAGTTCTATATGTGTACCAAGTTTCGTACGTCTACGTGCAAGTATGTATGATATATGGCCCTCCATATTCCAGGGGGCGCTGTAGAGCCCCTGTGCCACGCCCGTGTATCAGTCTCTGCCCGGCCCTAATGGCCGCAGGTTCCAATGTGTGTGCCAATTTTCAAGACTTTTTAAGCATGTTAAGGGCCCCAAAAGCCCCCGAAACCTTGAAGAAAAATAATAATAATAAATAATAATAATAATAATAATAATAATAACAAATAATCCTAAGGAAAACAATAGGGCTCTCGCCCTCCAGGCTTGAGCCCTAATAAACGGAGCAATTCCAAGAGGGTCCTCACACCATCGGTGCTCGGGCCCTAATTAAAGCTGCAAGCAGCGATGAACGGGCCCTCGCACCCGGGCTCACCGGCAGCGAGTGGCTTTAGTTAATAGGTGAACGGTGAGAAATATGCGTTTAAACTCATAAATATAAGTAGAATATGTCAATATTTATTCCATATATGTGCCAATCTTCCTGTTGCCAGCAGGTGGCGCTATCATTATAATGGAATATTGGCCTTCAGATGTGTTCAGGGCAGGACTTTTATCGAACATGTGAGGTTTGGGGAGGATTGGACATTTCATGCCTGAGTTACAACAACATCCTATTTCATGGCGAAACATCGAAATTTGTCAGGCCGCCATGGACACGCCCTTTAACGAAACCTCAAGATCTTCACAATTTAAGATTGCAAAAGGCTTTAGATTACACTGACCAAGTTTGGTGTTGATCTGAATAAATCTCTAGGATGAGTTCCTTAAAGTACAACCCCTGAAAATGGCCAAAACAAGACTAATTTTGCAGAGAAAATTCTAAATAACTGACTTCCTGTTGGGATTCGGATTTCGTACCAAGAGACTTTTTCGTAGATATTGGTGTGTTACATGTGTGTACCAATTTTTGTACATGTACGTGAAACATAGCTTGAGGCGCACTCCGTTTAAAGTGTATACGCACTCCGTTGAAAGTGTATAGGTGGCGCTATCGAGCCATTTTACCACACTCGATGGAATATTGGCCTTCAGATCTGTTTAGGCTAGGACCCTTATCACACAAGTGAAGTTTGGGCAAGATCGGACATTTTATGCCTGAGTTATAGCATCTTTTATTCCCATGGCGAGACATCGAACTTCATCACGGCGCCATGGACACACCTTTTAACAAAAACTCAAGGTCTCCACAAGTTAACATTGCACAGGTCTTTAGATTAGACTGACTACAAAAAATACATTAATTTCAAAAAAATTCTAGGAGTAGTTTGTCGAAGCGTGAAACATGTCACTTCCTGTTGCCAGCAGGTGGCGCTATGACTATAACTGAATATGGCCATGTAGATCTGTTAAGGGCAGAAATCTTATCTAACATGTGAAGTTTGGGGCAGATTGGACATTGTATGTCTGAGTTACAGCAACTTCCTTTTTCATGGCGAAACATCGCAATTTGTCAGGCCGCCATGGACACACCCTTTAACGAAACCTCAAGATCTTCGCAATTTAACATCGCAAAGGCCTTTAGATTGCACTGACCAAGTATGGTGTTGATCTGAATAAATCTCTAGGAGGAGTTTGTTAAAGTACAACCCCTGAAAATGGCAAAAACAACACCAATTTTGCAGAGAAAATTCTAAATAACTGAATTCCTGTTGGGATTCGGATTTCGTACCAAGAGACTTTTTTGTAGATATTGGTGTGTTACATGTGTGTACTGATTTTTGTACATGTACGTGAAAAATAGCTCGAGGAGCACTCCATTGAATGTGCATATGCACTCCGTTGAAAGTTTATAGGTGGCGCTATCGAGCCATTTTGCCACACCCAATGGAATATTGGCCTTCAGATCTGTTCAGGCCAGGACCCTTATCACACATGTGAAGTTTGGGCAAGATCGGACACTTTATGCCTGAGTTATAACATCTTTTATTCCCATGACGAGACATCGAACTTCGTCACGGCGCCATGGACACGTCTTTTAACAAAAACTCAAGATCTTCACAACTAAACATCACACAGACAATGTTGACAATAGGTGGCGCTATGACTATAACTGAATATGGGCATGTGGATCTGTTCAGGTCAAGAGTCTCATCCAACATGTGAAGTTTGGGGCAGATTGGACATTGTATGTCTGAGTTACAGCAACTTCCTTTTTCATGGTGAAACATCGAAATTTGTCAGGCCGCCATGGACACGCCCTTTAACGAAACCTCAAGTCCTTCGCAATTTAACATCGCAAATGGCTTTAGATTACACTGACCAAGTTTGTTGTTGATCTGAATAAATCTCTAGGAGGAGTTTGTTAAAGTACAACCCCTGAAAATGGCAAAAACAACACCAATTTTCCAGGGAAAATTCAAAATAACCGACTTCCTGTTGGGATTCGGATTTCGTACCAGTAGACTTTTTTGTAGATATTGGTGAGTTACATGTGTGTACCAATTTTTGTACATGTACGTGAAACATAGCTCGAGGCGCACTCCGCTGAAAGTGTATAGGTGGCGCTATCGAGCCATTCTGCCACACCCTGTGGAATATTGGCCTGCAGATCTGTTCAGGTCAGGACTCTTATCACACATGTGAAGTTTGGGCAAGATCGGACATTTTATGCCTGAGTTATAACATCTTTTATTCCCATGGTGAGACATCGAACTTCGCCATGGGTGTTTGTTCAGGACAGAACATCTATCACATTTGTGAAGTTTGGGGAAGATCGGACATTGCATGCCTGAGTTACAGCAACATCCTGTTTCACGGCGAAACATCAAACTTTGTCAGGCCGCCAGGGACACACCCTTTGACAAAAACTCAAAACCTTTGCAATTTAACATCACAAAGGTCTAATGATGACCCTCACCAAATTTTAAGATAATCCGATTAAAACTGTAGGAGGAGTTTGTCAAAGTACGAGGCATGGAAATGTAAAAAACTGCACAAAAATCATACAGGAAATTCAAAATAACTTACTTCCTGTTGGGTTTTGGATTTTGTACCAAGAGACTTTTTCGCAGGTAATGGTGTGTTACATGTGTGTATTACCGATTTTCATGAATGTACGTGAAACACAGCTCGAGGCACACTCCGTTGAAATTTAACAGGTGGCGCTATCGAGCCATTTTGCCACACCCACTTCTGAAACCTATATCAGATGTAAATTTTCGCCAGTCCTGATGCGTGTGCAAAGTTTTGTGAGTTTTGGAGCATGTTTAGGCCCTCAAAAATGCGATTCATTACGAAGAAGAAGAAGAAGAAGAAGAAGAAGAATAAACAGAGCAATTCCAATAGGGTTCTTGCACTGCAGTGCTCGGGCCCTAATAATAATAAACAAAGCAGATACAAGAGGGTCCTCGCACCTCGGTGCTCAGGCCCTAATAATAATAAACGGAGCAATTCCAATAGGGTCCTCGCTCTGCAGTGCTCAGGCCCTAATAATAATAAACAAAGCAAAAACAAGAGGGTCCTCGCACCATCGGTGTTCGGGCCCTAATTATAATTATAATAATAATAAACGGAGCAATTCCAAGAGGGTCCTCGCACCATCGGTGCTCGGGCCTAATAATAACAAATAATCCTATGGAAAACAGCAAGCAACGATGGCGGGCTCAAGCCATCAGTGCAAACGCCACCCCGGGAGCATCGGGAAAACTGTGCCCAGTGGGCATAAACATTTACAGTAACCCTCTGGCAATCACGTTTTAAGGGATACGGCAGTTAAAGGGTTAATCCAACTCATCTAGACTTTGAAATCACATAGACAGTACAATATATATATAACTTTAGTAACACTTTATTTTAATATATATATATATATATATATATATATATATATATATATATATATATATATATATATATATATATATATATATATATAAAAAATAAGGTGTGCATTGCAGCTGACACCTAAATTAACACATTACAATTGTTTTATGACTGCAAGTCTTTCTCCTCAAATGCTATTGAGCTTCAAATTTGCATTTGAGCCCATGTGAAAAAGTAGCATAATTTACATATGTTTTATAGTTTTTTTAATAAACATCAAACATTCAATTTAATTGTGCATTATAGCTGTCACCTAGATGAACAATTACAGTTGTTTTTATGACTGTAAAGCACTATTCGGACGGGACTAGTTTTCTAAACTACATTTGAGTTTCGATTCTTACCACCTGACGTCTGTGATTTTCATGTACCGATTCGGACGGGACTAGTATCTCCGTGTTTATTACAGAGGTGGGAGGGTCTGATTTGTGCATCTGGGCGTCACAGAGATCACGCGCTCTGTATGCGTGCATTGCATTCATTCAGAATGATTGCCCTTAGTATTATTACACAATAAATACTAAATGGCTAGTATAGCAAAACCATGTTAATGTGTGGTTCATTTAGTTTAACTTGTTTTCCTTTTTTTTTTTTTTTTTTATTAAATGTAATTAAAACATTATGTAACTGAGTACATAAATGAACGTGAGTAATCTTACCTGATGCTGATATTACAGTAGCCGGTATTAACAGTTTACGCGATCTTGCTCTTGATTTTATTATTTGTATTATTTTTTTATTATTATTTATTTGCCGCTAAGCAAATATATCAAACATCCGCGCGGTAAGAGCATCTACAGTAATTCACGTTGGCCAAAACACACATGGAAACGCGTTGTGAAATAAAATATCACCGGCAATCACAGACTTTCGTATTTGGACGGGATTAGTTTTCTCAGAGGATCACTGAGTTTGCTGAAAAACAGTAGGTAATTTTCTCTGGAATTATCACAGAGGTTGTGTGAGAAAAACACAGACGTGGCAGATTCGGACGGGATTAAAATCACCAAGTAGGCTGTGAAACGCAGATTTCTCTAACGACCCCCTGTAAAACTAGTCCCGTCCGAATAGGGCTTAAGTCATTTTCTTCAAATGCTACTGACGTTAGTAAAGTGTATAACAAGTCCTTCAAGAATCACTCAAAACCTATTCAAGTTGTACAGTTTCCTTTTTTTTGCATCTTGAAATAAATATTTCTGAATTCTGCATCAAACTGTGTTGTGTTTATTTATTTGTTTTATAAAACAACTGAGACTTTAATCTCCTTTGTAATATATGTGCTTTTAAACCAAGAACAATTTATTTATAGATGTATTACTGCTTAATAATAACTATTATTAAGGGAAAAGGCTTTTTGAATCATGAACTGACTATTTACTAATGCTTAGCTAATGAATGCAGTTATTATAAAGTGTTACCAATGCATTTACTAATGTTAACAAATTAGACATTATTTTACAGTGTTACCAAATCCTTTAATAATTTATTAGTGATTTGTAATGATTTTAATGACCTATAAGCATTTGTGAACTAGTTTTGCTTGCATTGCAGCTTAATCTGTCAGTTGAAGAGTTTTACTGTTACATCCATGAGATTAATAAATGTCATGCCACGTCACAGGATGTCATAGGTCAGTATCAAATGAGTTTGAAATTATTATTTGCAGCACAAATAAGGATTCTTACCTACTGTTTTTCAGCAAACTCAGTGATTCTCTGAGACAACTAATCCCGTCCGAATGCTAATGTCTGTGATTGCTGGTGATATTTTTTTTCACAATGCAAATGCAATGCCATGTGTGTTTTGTCCAACATGATTAACGTAGATGCTCTTACGGCGCGCATGTTTGATATATTTGCTTACCGGCAAAGAAATAATAATAAAAAAAAATAATAAAATCAAGAGCAAGATCACGTAAACTGTTAATACCGGCTATTGTAATATTAGCATCAGGTAAGATTACTCACGTTCATTTATGCACTAAGTTCCATAATGTTTTAATTACATATGTACCTTAATGAAAAAAAAAAGGAAAACAAGTTAAACTTAAGGAACCACACATTAACATGGTTTTGTTATACTAGCCATTTAGTATTTATTGTGTAATAATACCAATGGCAATCATTCTGAATGAATGCAATGCACGCATACAGAGCACGTGATCTCTGCGACGCCCAGATGCACAAATCAGACCCTCCCACCTCTGTACTAAACAACGAGATTTTAGTCCCGTCCGAATTGGTACATGGAAATCACAGACGTCAGGTGGTAAGAATCTAAACTCAAACTTAGTTTAGAAAACTAGTCCCATCCAAATAGGGCTTTAGACAGTGTTCTAGGTTATTACATGCAGAGGTGTTAGGTCCAGTATTTAACACATCTGATTTTTAAGAATTAAGTGGTAAGAAATTACTCGTCATCCAGTTTTTTTTTTCCTATGTCATGATCCGGGTTCCTCCTTTCTCTGTCCCCCTCTTGTGGTCATCCTACACACTCTTTCTCTACACCATCACTTTAACCTGTTAGCCAGCACAAAGATGCCCTCGTCCTGAACGCCTTTCAACTTGCACGTGTCAGTGTTTATGAATAGATTAAATGAAATGGGACAAATTTAATCTTGACACTCTATGTATCATTATAAAGATCTAAGCCTCAAGCATCGACGACAGATCACTGTTTTTCAATGGAAAGCTTATAAAGACTGTATTTGCTACATTTGTGTAAGCCGTACACATAAAAACATGGGCAATGGAAACGCTGTACATACCAGATCCGTCGTAATAACGAGTCACAAACACATCCACAGCTGTAAATCCTGGTTTAGTTAGAAAGGTAAGGGTCTACTGAATGACATCTCAAGAAGCACATTTAGTCCAACGAAGCAATAACGTTGTAATATGGATCATAATTCCTTTGTTTACATTTCAGTTCTTCAGCGACAGAACTGTTTGCGTCCGTTATGGAATAACTCATGGTCAGAAACTGCGCCTTGGTAGTAAAAAAACGGCATGGTTTTGCAGCGTACAATGTCACAAACTGAAAGAGATGTTCCACCAGAAAAAAATTATGAAAGATAGGCGAAAGATAGTTTATTTAAATTTTGGCGCTCCCTCGTGACGCGCTCTAACGCACCTGTCAGCTGATGGAGGCGAAATTTATAGCGATCGCCTTTTTCTTTGTTTTTGTTTTTTTATTTTTCAACAGTTTTTATATATGTGAAGAGTGTGTTTTATGTTGAATGTGAATGTATCTACATGATTACCATCTGTTTGAGTGCAAATCATCCCAAATCAGCTCGCTATTACTGTATGATCACCGCTATCAAAGTGATCGCGTCTATATGAATAGAGAGACTGGATTATTTACTTTCTGTTATTACCATCTGTATAAGTGGCCATCAGCACATCAGCACTTATTTGCATCATAATTAATTGTAAATGCTGCATTTCTAGCAACCTCATAATTTTCTGTAATTGACAAACAAAGTTAAATCTTTTTTTATTGTTCTTAATATTGTTATTTTTCTTACTGTAACAGCAGGGCAAAAGCTAGGCACAAAGCTAAAAGCATTAGGCATCGCATAGCTGCTTGTCATTGGGTTATAAGCGTGTCCATCTGACCAGTCCTTCCTAGTGCGACAGCCAATCTGATATTGTTTTGGGTGGGACGGGAATTTAGAAGTCAGCTGTTTAAATTATTGATTTTGAAACTGGTGAATCCTTTAAATTGTTAGAAAACAGAATCACGATTCATATATGAATAGATTTTTCATGCATGGCAACAACTCTTCCTCTTCTCTAAAGCACCGCAACATAGACTTGCCCCTTTTGTTGCATGTTCCAGAGGGTGGGGTTTATGTAAATATCTGGATTTGTAATGTCATCAACCCAGATAGTAGCTTGTTGTAGTCCCTACGTGCCATTTTTATAGGCATTAAACTGACATAATTTTAAAAGACAATTTCTCAGTTTGCATTGAACTTTAAGCATTGTAACTTTGCAAATGCTGTTTATGCTCAAACAGCAAAAATTACACACTAACTAAAATTAAAACAAACACCCCTTTAACTAATCAGTCAAATCGTTTACAAAAAGGCTTGAAAGTTCTCTTAATCCAGTTTGATTTATTGGGACAATTCACTCAAACATTGGATCATTTGCAGTGGTTTGTCACATGGGATATTTCATAAGTACAGAAGCAAAAAAGAGTGCTGGATGAGGTGGATATTTTCTGTTTTCTGGCAAAATGAAGCAGCTCTTTATTGCTTTTGCAGCTTATAAATATAAATGAAATGTGCCAAAGGTAAAGATGATTTGTATTAATTTATATTAAAAAAGCAAGATTAAAAAGGAGTATCAAAATATGAGGGACCTGTGCCCCAGTACTTATGAAGGCCACAGCAATGAAGGCCAGTAATGCCACAGTCGAACACCAAATGGAGAGGAGAGCAATTGCTCTGTGATGTAAATAAAAAAGTTTTTTTTTATTCCCTCCCTCTCTCCCTCCTTCTCTCTTCTCTCTCTCTCTCTCTCTCTCTCTCTCTCTCTCTCTCTCTCTCTCTCAATGGACACTTTAATTGTGTATTGTCCTTGCCTCCACTTTCTCTGAGAGATCAGTATCCCATGACATGGCCTTTAAACATCCTTAGTGTGTCTCATGTCTACTAATGATCCTGCGTCAAGCAGCCGTTAAATTTCATCATGTTTTTAGTTAAACTTGAGCAGTGTCATTAAATACATTATTACCAGCTAGATACTGGCATGGCAGTGAGATTTGCTTGATATTTGAATAACAGCCTCACAGCATCTTTCACAGTAATGTTTAACAGTGGGTCCTTTCAGTTAGTGTAAAATAGGCAAATCAGCCTCATACACTTCCCTAAAAGCATATTTGTCTTTCTTTAAAGTATCATTATTGACAGTTTCCAAATCAATTATATATTTATGAAACAGACAAATAACACAGCCTTTTCACAATACAGCAGTGGATTTTTGATGCATTGTAATTTAGAATTTGACCCTTTCTACATGCTACTCGATATTCATCCAGGCCACATTTATGAAAAATATACCTTTTGGTGTACAGCAGCTTGACAATGTAGCAGTACTCTTAAAAGGACATTTATTTTTTATTTATTTTTTAAACCTAATAGGTACATATTAGTACCTTAGAGTAGTAATTTGGACCCTTTAGATACAAATTAATAGGCCTACCTATTAGGGGTAAAAAGGAACAAATATGTCCTTTTAAGAGTACTGCTACAGTGACAAGCTGTTGTACCCCAGAAAGTTGTAATTAAAGGTCTCTTGCACTGCACCTTCACTTCGATGTTTCTTTACTTAATTTTACCCAATATCTCTGTCTTTTCCCCCTTTTTTTGCTTACCTGTCACTTCTTCACCAGCAGGTCTACTGTAATGAACAGAATAGTGTCCACCTTGTTGAAAACAACCACCACAATTTGTTGTGGCACAGAATGTTATTTATCTTAAAATTACTTAAATACCCTAGATTTAACAAACCTATATTACAGGCATATATACACTACCAGTTATTAATTATTATTTTTATAAGTTATTAGAAGTTTTTTGAACAGTAAGATTTTAAATGTGTTTTTTAAGAAGTCTCTTCTGCTCACCAAGCCTGCATTTGTTTGATCCAAAGTACAGAGCAGTAATTCTTTTAAATATTTGTTATTATTTAAATAGCTGCTTTTGGTTGGAATATATTTTAAAGTTAAATGTATTCCTGTCATCAAAAAGCTTAAAAAAAAAAAAAAAAGATGCTTTAAATTGATCAAAAGTGATAACATTTATCATGTGACAAGCTATTTCTGTTTCAGATAAAAGCTGTTATTCTGTACTTTTATTTTTCATCAAAGAGAAATCTAATCTGTTTTCAACATAACAACAACATAAATTTATCTTTATAATCACAGGAATAAATTACATTATAAGATGTATTAAAATAGAAAGCAGTCATTTTAAACAATAAAAATATATAGTGGACAGCACATTCCAGGGCCCAGTTTATGGTGGGGCCCCTCTCTGACCACAATAGTGGACAAAGGATTGCAACATTTTGATTGGATCTTGGTGGACTAACATAAGCAAACTGTCCAATGCCATCAGATCAAGATTCCAGGACAACAGCCAGACACCTCTAAGAGGGCAAGAAGAAGACCTTTGGTACAAAGCCCGGGAAGGACAGGACTTCTTATTGGTTGTAAGATTAATAAGGGAATTAAGATCAATAAAACACAAAGGGGATTTAATTACAGTAAATAAGAACCGAATTGGTATGTATATTATCCAGAATTAATATTTAACACTTTATCAACTATTCGTCCACTGATAAGTTGAGGTTAGGGTATTTTATCAATTCTGGACAAAATATTATCCCGTGGCCTAGAGTAATAATATCATGAAATTATGATTTCTGATTATGAGCAAGGTAACATAATCTACAGTTGTAAGCACACAGCAAAAGACACTGGTATGTTAAATCAAACAAGGCTTTATTGAACTACTCTAATACACACAAACTAAACTAACGAAAACACACAAACATTCATTCAAACAGTGACAGATTCCCAAGTGTATGGAGAGTGAGGAGTCACGTGGCGATTTGGGTTGATTTGGGAGGGGTCTGAGCCGGTCGGCCATGATGGAAGGACACGCTATTGGTTGCCAGGGGCAATGCTTTCAGAACTTCACAGAGGCGCGACTAAACATTCCAGAGCTCTTTAATTTTTGCGCATTTATTATGTCGGCGGAACAAAGACGGATAACGAATACGAGAAAGAAAAGGAAGAAAGTAAATCAATGCAGAAAGGTAAGGCGAAAGAAGAGGGGACCTTACAGGAACAAGCTCACACCAAGCGCAAAACAGCGGTATTTGGAGAAGCTCTCAGGCATCCAAAATATCGACCCATACGAGCTCCCTGCAGCAGCACAGAGACCTGGACCATTTACCTCCATGCACACATATAGATATTGTGAATTATATTGTTTACGATGTTAGTCACCTTTGCACTCACGCTGTTAATGGCTTTAATCTAATAAAGAAGTGAAGTCTGCACACTGAGAACTACTGCTCCAGAGGAATTTAATTAAGCTCAAGCGCAACGTTTCGACCTTCAGGTCTTCATCAGGCACACTGATGAAGACCTGAAGGTCGAAACGTTGCGATTGAGCTTAATTAAATTCCAGTGATAACAGTGAGAGCAGTGATAACCCCCCAAAACAAATCATATGCCAATATCACCCAACACAATATGAAATTGAAAATCTCAATGCCTTAAGCAACAAACATGTTGACCTAATACCATATGACCCAACGACTATGTTGCCGTAACCCAATACCTAACCAGATGACCTAACAATTATGTAGCCAATACCTGAGAAGCTTACACGACAACATTTTCTATAACAAGATAGCTTTTAGAACAAGCATGTTTCCAACAGAACCAGAAGCCCTAAGAACAAGCATTTCCCCAATACAACTACAGATTTAAGAACAAGAATGTCCCTAATACAACTAAAGCATATGAACAAGCACATTCCCAGTACAATATAGCTTTAAGAACAAGCATGTTCCTAATACAACTACAGCTTAAGACTAGCACCTTCCTAAAACACTATACAGCTTTAAGAATAAGCCTCTTTCCAATACAACGAAATAGAAAAGGCTTGTCAGATACTCAAACAGAATCATGAGCTATATTCAACTGAACAACAACTCTTACAATGCATATTTAGCCTAGCACAACCATTTTACTGCTACTCTAATGTTATCCTTGATTAATGAAAAATCAAGCTCAAACAACATTTTCTACATATCATAACAAACAAATAAAAAATCACATTCATTATCTATTGTTGTCTTAACATTCTCCTCCTATCTTGTTGTTGTTATAATTAGGGGCCAAGCACCAAAGGTGCGTAGGCACCTATTAAAATCATTGGCATTATTATTAGGGGCCAAGCAACGTAGGCATCTATTGAAATCGTTGGCATTCTTCTTCTTCATCTTCTTCTTCTTCTTCTTCTTCTTCTTCTTCTTCTTCTTCCTCTTCTTATGTTTCTTCCGCTGCAAGTCTATGGCAGCCCATAGAACCGCTTATGGGAAAGTAGTGAGATTTGGCACACTGGTAGAGGACAGTCTCACCATTAACCATAGCAAATTTAAAGTCTCTAAAAACATACTCATTTCAAGTTGATTCGTCCAACCGTTCTCGAAATTCTGAATGGTTTGGCCAAAAATCACACAACTGGTCTCTTTAGATTTGGTGGGTGATGTAGAGTCGAATGATATCCAATTTTCCTGCGTCAGCCATTTTAGGTGTCCCTATTTTTTATTATGTTCTAAAATCCAGTCTTTTTTTTTGTATTCATTATCGTATTGTTACAAAAAGTTACAAAAATCTTCGACTCCATGCCCTGGCGCTACTCAAAAAGTTTGAGAACAGAACAGAGAACATAAGTTATAATGAAATATAAAAAAATGCTAATAACGTTTGAATAAATTAGACTATTGAAATGGAAGTGGTCTAGATTTATTATTTGGGTCACACCGAGAACATCAATAACAATTATGCCAAAATTGGCCATACTTCCTGACAGCCATTTTGATTAATGTTGAAATCCTACTTTTCAAACTCCTCCTAGACTGTTGGTCTGATTTTCACCAAATTTGACCCGGATCATCTTCAGACGCCACTGTCCAAAAGTTGTGGATTTCGTGTCTCATTTCGGTACTCATTTAGCGCATTAACAAATTTGCTGGAAAGATGCCAAAATGCATCGGAGGCTGTATCTCTGCAAACCTTTTTGTCATACACTCCTGAACAAAATCTTAAGACCACGGGATGCATTGCAAGTTTTACACATTTTGCACTATTGGATCATAACCAGGTTGTAAGTGCTTCTTCAAAATGCCAAAAGAAGAGAAGGAGCAAGAGACAAAAAATAGAGAGTATGCAATTTATTGAAAACTGCATTTAAACTCAAACAGGCTCTTCAACAGCTGATCAAAAGTGTAAGACCATAGCACAAAAATAAATGCACAACAGAACTAAAAGTGTCAAAAAAGGACTCAGTAGTGAGTAGCCCCACCGTTCTTGTTGATCACTTTAAACACTCGTTTCGGCATGCTTGATGCGACTGTTTCCAGGAGGCTGGTGGGAATGTTGCTCCATGTGGTGAAGATGGCTTCATGAAGGGCATCCACGGTCTCGAACTGACGTCCGTTTTTGTAAACTTCCTTTGCCATCCATCCCCAAATGTTCTCAATAAGATTTAGATCAGGGGAACACGCAGGATGGTTCAAAAGAGCAAAGTTATTCTCCTGGAAGAAGTCCATCGGCAGGCGGGCGCTGTGAATTGCAGCGTTGTCCTGTTGAAAGACCCGGTCATTACCGCACAGAGGGGGTTCCTCAGTCAAGAGGGATGCCCGCTGCAACAGATCCACATAGCCAGTCGCCGTTTGACGCCCCTGCACAACCTGAAGCTGCATTTTCCCATTGAAGGAAAAAGCACCCCAGATCATGATGGACCCTCCTCCACTGTGCTGCGTAGAAAAAATCTCAGGTGGGATCTCCTTGTCATGCCAGTAACGTTGGAAGCCATCAGGACCATCCAGGTTAAATTTTTTCTCATCAGATAATAAAACTTTCTTCCACCTTTCAGTGTCCCATGTTTGGTGCTCCCTTGCAAATTCCAAATGGGCAAGTTTGTGTCGTAGGAGGAGACGTGGCCTTTGAAGACGTTTTTTGTTCTTGAAGCCCTTCTCTAGCAGATGACGTCTTATGGTTATTGGGCTGCAGTCAGCATCAGTAAGGGCCTTAATTTGGGTCGAGGATCAACCTGTGTCTTCAAGGACAACCCTTTGGATCCTGCGGCTCAGTGCAGTTGAAATCTTTTTTGGGTCTACCACTTGACTTTTTTTGTCCCATAACTCTCAGGATTTTTTAAGAAATGTAAAATGACTCTTACTGCATCCAACCTCGGTAGCGATGGCGCGTTGTGAGAGACCTTGCTTGTGCAGCTCAACAATCCTGCCATGTTCAAAGAGAGAAATCCTTTTTGCCTTAGCCATCAGGAGATCTTGACAGTATGACTGCTTGAAAAACAAAGACATGAATGCCATATTTTTGTGCTGATTTGACCTTTTTATGGCTATAGTCTTACACTTTTGATCAACTGATGAACAGCTTGTTTGAGTTTAAATGCAGTTTTCAACAAATTGCCTATACTCTATTTTTTTGTCTCTTGCTCCTATTTCTTCTTTTGGCATTTTGAAGCAGCACTTACAACCCGGTTATGATCCACTAGTGCAAAATGTGTAAAATTTGCAAGCATCCCCTGGTCTTAAGATTTTGTTCAGGAGTGTATTTGCAACAAACTTTGTAAGTGCCATCGTCACATCACACTGACCATGCAACATAAATTTTGTAACAGCGCCACCTATTGGTCAAGAGTAATTAACCAGTAATTAACCATTAATAATGACATTTATACAAATGCTATTAACTTTTTATTTCATCAGCCTATTACAATGAAACTGATCTCAAAATATTTCCTGACTTATGTCGTCAACATAGATACCAAATATACCTGGCTAAGATGAACTTCCTGTCCGCCATTTTGATTTATGTTGAAAACAGTCTCAGGTTACGTATGTAACCATAGTTCCCTGAGTAGGGAACGAGACACTGCATCCTTTGGGGAACACCTCGTCGTGACCCGTGTCTGAAGCATACAATGAAAAAACACCAACTTGTTGGCCGGCGACAGCCTCTGACGTCACTACCGGTGCGACTATAAATCAGCACCGGGAGAGCATGTCATTATCTTCTTCATCTGAACCTTGCGTCCGAAGCATGGCAGAGAGCTAGAGGACAGTGTCTCGTTCCCTACTCATGGAACTATGGTAACATACGTAACCTGAAACCGTTCCCTTTCGAGGGAACTTCGAACTGCGTCCTCTAGGGGGCGCTTTGGGGAACAGTATACCCACGCCGCCATAATGAGGGGAATGCAGACCAGAATCATGGCAAACACTAAGTACCAACTCTACCATTTCCATGGGAGTTGCCCCTGGGACGTTTAGACGACTGTCTGTGACAGTACCCCTTATGGCCAAAAGGCCTAAGCTACATACCTACATACTAAGCTACAACTTAATAATTCGGGCCTAGGCCCAAAGTAGAGCTGAAGGCTTGGAATCAGGAAAGATTCCATTAAAGGGATATGGCTAAGAACCTAGCATTTGTACCAAGTCTTGCCTGTCACACAGGGGCTACCGCTAGCTTACGCATAATCTTGCTGAAAGAGCTGTGTAGCAGAAATGACTCGAACCAGACAAATTGAAGAGTCGATCAGGTCTGTGTTTGAAACACGAGCCGAATTCCTCAGGAAGTCATAAATCAGTTCTAGTGCCACAAGTCCCAAGCAAGATGACCAACCAACTTGTTCACAGAACAGCTTTCAACATTAACACCACTAGAACAATTATTTACAATTTCAATTCGAAGAAGATCAATTTGGTGTCAAATTTGTTGTTCGTAATGGAAATGCAACGCTGGACATCACATGTAAAACGATGAGAGTTAAACACTTCCATTGACTTCCCCCCACCTAGCAGAACCAGACTGAAATTCCGAAGGGGGAGGGGGCTTTGAACCTCTGGTCTCCACAGAAGTCTTTTGTCAAGAGAATGGCAAAGAAACTGTCTTTTGTACATATATATGGACCAAAATTAACTCAAGACTTCTAAATGAATCAGTCCATTGCTTCACTCCATATTAATTTATATGTAACCGACACATGCTGTTAGTCATCTCTGTTTTTTGAACGCAGTATCAGCTTGCTTCAGCCTGCACGCCTGCTGCTACTTAGCCACGATGAGAAGAAACACAACTTAGTCTCGTCAAACTTTACTTCTTTTCTTTTCCATTTGAGAGTTTTGTGTTCTGAGTTAAGTTTTGTAACATCGAGTTTCAAATTCAACCCGCACACAACTCCGTCTTCAGCCAACGCCCAACCAGGGCTACCCAAGACGTCACTTCAGCGACTACTGAACTTCCAGCCAATCAGCGACATCGGACAACAAAGGGGACTCCCTTTTCACATGACATGCAAGTAACCTCCAGACTGTGACCTTTACTGGTGTATCTAATATAATTTTAACCTCATTGAGGAACTCAGTGCGAGGGCTAATTACGTGATTGATGGATGTTCTATGCAATTTACCGTATTGCTGTAAACTTGGGATTCCATATTTCCATTCTCTTAAACTCATATTTCCCTAACTTTCGAACTTCCTGCAACTTGTGTGAATGTGTGAGTGCGTGCGTTTATGTGTTAGATTAGTTTATATGTCTTAGATTTATCTAATAAAGCCTTATTCATATTGAAAAGAGAAGTATCTTGTGTTTTGTGCTTATAAGTTAATGTCGTAAACTGCCGATCTTGTTACTGTGCTAATTGATAGTGTTTTCACTATAGTTTGGATATTAGTATCCAGTGCAGATTTGATGTTAAACGGCTCGTTCAGTGAAACGCAGGGCGTCTCAGTGATCAGCAGTGAAACAGTGATTCTGTTCAAATTCCCTTTAAATTATTAAATGATTCCCTTTGAGCTAAATTGACCTGTTCCCTTACAGCTGTCTCAACAGTTCTGTAGTAGCAACACCCTTTTTAGATAGGTATCCGAGGATACATAGGTGGAGTGGCGTCCAAGATGAACGGGGCTTTTACCAACTCAAGAAAGGGCACGAAGCAACCGCGGAAAAAGTAAAGGCTCTTATTACAAGTGAATGGTAGCAGGTTGCTAAGGAACAGAACACAGAGAGAGGCAGTCAGAATGTAGCATGCATTACACTAGTGAAAACTTTGTAGTGAGCCTACTTTCATCATTTTGTATTTATTTTTTGAATGGAGTAAAATTGGTTTACAAAAAGCCTATTGTTAGCTGTGTAATAACAGCCCCCACACAACTTGATGTCAGTGGTTTCCACAACAATCATCACTTTGCTGTTGACCAACTTTGTGGCATTTACAAATCAATTCTTACAAATTAAGCTTGGCAAAAACTTGAGCACTGAACGCAACTGTACTGGGGCTGACGAGTCGTGAGAAGTGCGGATCCATTTACAAGCTTTTATTACAAAGAGACGTGGTCGAAACAGGCATGGGTCAAACAAAAAAGGTATATAGAGGGCAAGACAAAGAATATTCCTAGGGAAAGCATGGGTCTTCGATGAACGAACAATATCCAGAGGGCTAAGAAAGAGGGCTAATCGAGAATACAGATCAAAGGGTCAAAACACGAGAAACAGGGCAAGGCAGGAAAAAGACTAATCTATGAAAACTATAAACTGCAAAAAACTATGAAAACAAACACGGAATAGCTTGGTATCACAGCTATCACTAGGAGAGCGATGTTTGCAGAACAATACTCAGCAGTGTGTGAAAGGAAGTCCAATGCTAAAGCGTGTCTGATTGATTGTGCTATGTGTGTGTGTAATTGGTCTCAGGCGCATATGTGATTGTTATCAGGTGACTGTGATTGGTGCAATGGAGCAAGGGAAATGTAGTCCAGGGTGTACTGTGTAATGTGAGAGTCTATATTGTGGTTGATGACCGGGTGGTGAATAAACAAAAGTTCAGTGACCGGATCATGACAGCAACTTTCAATAGTCACATGCAACTCCTGCTACACCAGTGGTTATAGGTGCAATCATAACAAATGTGCATAGCTAAAATTTTGGCTTTGAGTCAAAGTTCAAACTTCACATTCTGTAAATAATAAACTAGACTGATTATCTTGTTTTTTACAAACATTTGAATCTTTTCTGTACTTTGATGTTTAAACGTAACAAGGTTGGTGCTTTTTTCAGTCACATATTTGCTGTTTAAAAGTATAGTCATTATTAATTATCATTATTATTAATTTGTAATGATTATTAATGATTATTTTTTTATTAATTTGTTAATAATGTTCTCATAGAAACTTGATGACAATGATGGCAACATTGACACCGGTGTATATGAGTTGATGGGCAGAGCAGGTATGTTTGTGTCTTCTTTGGTCTACTTTTTGTTAACACTAGCTACTTATTGTACTATATAAGAAAAACTGTTTTATCTAAATGAACACTACTGTCTATTGTGTATAATATTGCATCTAAAAGGATTTGTTTTAGATGCGATATTCATCTCTGAATACCCTTGATATAAATGGCTTATATTACCTACTAGACTGTTTAATTCTAGCCTAGAAGTCTAAGGTGTTTCTCAGTGTCAAGGAAGGATCCTCGGAAGCCAGTATTTCGAGGATGCTACGTCATCGACATCTCTTGAAGGACTGTTTCAATGTCAAGGATCCTTGGATTTTCAACCAAGGACTGAGTCCTTCGTTCGAAAAATATGCCATAAACAGGAAAGGATGCATATGTGTATCCTTCGCGCTCTCAAATCACCCACAATCCTATGCGCACAGCTTTGCTATCTTGTTCAAAAATTCAAAAATGACGAACGTTAGCGGAGTCGGAGTGTTAACGGTTTTTATTAAAAAAAAATATTTTTTTTTTATACAATTTTTTTATTTAATGTTACCAAACATTTGTTATAACTGTAGTAAATATAAGTAAAGTTTAACGTTTAAATGCCAGCATAAATTACTACCACCATGATATTGTAAATTATACAAATGGTTAACTGAACCGCACCTGTCATTTTACAATTGTTAACTTGGTTGCGTCATCGGCATTTCTTTTATAAATAACTAGTTAAGTTGTCCAAAGTAATTTAACGATACCATTCACAGCGTTATTCAAACAGACCTTTTCACTGACGTAATGACGCAATTACGTGCACTTGCTAGCCTGTTCCATTTACGTGTTCTCCGAATGCTAAAGAGGAGTCTCGCCTAGCCTCTGAAGGAAGTGACTTGGAACGATCAGTCCTGCCAAGGAAGTATTCTTGACTTTGACAAATGCCTCTAGTCTAGCCTAGAAGCCTCAGTAGGACTGAATTCAACCTCACTTGGGTTCAGCCTTCTGATTGAGAAGCACTATTTATTTTATTCTGAAATGAATCTGTCGGTAACACTTTATTAAAGGTAGTTACTATTATAATAACAATTAATTATGCTTGATTTCATGCAAGTGACCTTAACCCAATCCCTAATCCTAGGCCTAACCATGTAGTAAGTGCATGCAGTAAATTGATATTACTCAGTATTTAAATGTATAATTACATATATTTATTATTTACATTATTACACATTTCCCTATACAGGACACCTTAAAATGAAGTGTAACCAATCAGTTTTTTTCTTTTCTTTTTGAATGAATTGGTTTAGTGAACTATATATATAGTTTATGTTTTTTTGTTGGTGTTGGTGTTGGTGTTTTGGAAATCAACATATATTTGCTCTTTACGCAGATAATCTTTGGTTGGTTGATCCTAATGAGGAACACCAAAACAATGAAGATGAAAATGTCTATACTCCCATGGGTAGAGATGGGGAAGAGTATGACACCATCCTCACATCCAGCAGCTCTGTAGTAATAGTGAACCGCCCCCCTGCACCGACCCCTCGACCTGACTCCCTGCCTACCCCAGAGGACAAAACTCCCTTCATCGCACAAGGTTTTCATTTTTAATTACCTTAATTTTGACTTGTGGACAGTTTGAATTGAGCTGAGGACCATTAAATCGACTGTTGACACATGCACTTATTTAATTGCTTTTAGAGCTCTTTAACAAACACCATTGCCTTATATGGCATTACAACTTTTATAAATAATTCCAAGAACTGATGCGGGTCTAAATTATTCCTTCATTAAACCTACAGAGCTTCCATTTCACTCATTAAAATGGTTGTTGTTGCAGTGTTGCTCCAATTCAGTCAGTGCTCAGTATTTATAAATACTTTATAACATTCCAGACTGCTATTTGCACTCTAATCCTAAAAAAAGACCCAAATATGCACCATTCATTACAGGCAGCAATCTTACATTTCAATTTCAGATTCATGAATAATTTAAAGTGAAAGTTAAAGGTGCCAAGTGACTTGTTGTATTAGAGCTTTATAAATCATTTATACAATCCTGGAGCTGTATTCATGAAGCATCAAAGAAGCAGTGCTCTTGCTAGATCACAATCACTTTAGCTTCTTATGAAAGACATATCTCATGATCTTATGAAAAACAGTAACAGACCCTTGCTAGAGGTTTCTTACAAATCTTACATTGCCCTTATAACATATTTTTGTAAAAAAAAAAAAAAAAACCTGTGAGAACCGCTTTGCTCCTCCAGAGCATAAGAATAGGGTGCAAGCATCAAGAAAAAGAGAGAAAATGTTAATAGAATATTCACACTTAAAAGTCACCTTTATTTATTTATATAGCGCTTTTAACAATACAGGTTGGGTCAAAGCAACTGAGCAACTGCATTAAATAGGAAAAAAGTGTGTCAAAAATATAAAAAGCCAATTCATCATTGAATTCAGTGATGTCATCATCCAGCTTAGTTCAGTTTAAAGGTGCACTGGGTAATTTTTAGTGGCAACTAGTAGTGAGTTTGCGACTCCTGACATAAATTAATAAATAACTGTCACTGCAACAATGTTTTATCAAAATATTGGTCAAATATCGAAGCTAGAGTCTTTAAACTTTCAATTGATGCACAGTTTGTCCAGAACAAGTAAGAGAATGATGTTTAACGTGCTGTGAAAGTTAAGTGTAACAATAATAAACTGGGGCCGTCGGCGATGCTTGCACGTAAAGGATTTAAATAGTATCTGTGCAATAAAGTTGATGATATCGCTGGAAATTAAGTGTCCCCAACTAAGCAAGCCAGAGGCAACACCAGCAAGAAACCAAAACTCCATCAGTGACAGAATGAAGAAAAAAACCTTGGGAGAAACCAAGCTCAGTTGGGGGACCCATTGTCCTCTGGCCAGAAGAAACCAGTGGTTCAATTCCAGGCTGCCACAAAGTCAGATTGTGCAGAAGAATCATGTGTTTCCTGTGGTCTTGTCCAGGTGGCCATCTATGAGACAAGGTTTTGACTGTCTCTGGGGCTCGTCTACAGTAGTTGTCCTGGTCTCCACTGACATTGGTCATTTCGGTGTACATCTTCCTTACAAGCTCTGACGACTTGAGAAAGTGTTATCATCCAAAACAAACCATGGCTAACAGTCAGATTCAGCCGTATATTTATGGTCCAGAATCAGATCCAGAGGCTGAAATTTAACAAGAGCAGCAGCAACGATGTCTCTATGTGGTATGTATTGAAACTGTATATATTTGCTTAGCGGTTTTGGAAAATGACTAAGTTCCACTTTATGTCGTTTTTTTTTTTTTCTTTTTTTTAAGGTGTACATGTGGAAAGTGTATTTTGATGCCAACATCGCATTTTGTTTACTTGATGTGCTTACGCGTCGATAGCTAAGTTAACAACACAGAGATATTTGAAGCAGTTTTACTCACCGCCTGCGGTTCCAACACACGACCGTGACCCTTTTTCATTGGGACTGCATTATCCCAATGAAATCACATATGAAAATCCGGCGTCAAACTGGGCCTTTTTTGTAAAACAAGCATCTTCGAAATGCAGGGAACAAACAAAAACACTTGCACAACTCCGTTGATGCTCTGTAAAAATAAACTCCAACCACTGGTCCCTTAATGCTGTTTTTTTGGGGTAATCTGTGCAGGGTTGTCTTGCCCTGGCAACCAAAAACACACTTCTTTTGTGACATATCGCTCTCGCTCTGATCAGTGAATGTCTCTGCTCTCAGTGCTCTGCTCTACCAGAGCGCACGCTCTTCCGGCAGAAGTGCCCTTAGGACCCATGTAAGGAAATTCCGCTCCATCTAACGTCACACAGACCCATACTCGAAAAAAACTCCAAAAATACTCCTTCAAACGTACAACTTAATTTTTTAAACTTTGTCCATGTTTAGCATGGGAATCCAATTTTTTAACAGTGTAAAAAACACAGTATGCATGAAATAGCATATATATGTTATAAAATATACCTTAATTCACACCATGTTTTTGATATTATCGATCAATCTTATCAGATTAATTTTGATCGTTCCCTTTTATTTTATATCCGTGAGTGCAATACACCTGCATTGCGTTAGCACTCGTTAGCTTGTCATTAGTGTTTTCATTCAAACCTATCGCTGTTTTCTTTTCTCCTCTCCTCTCTCGCTCCAGTTTTTCACAAGTTCATCAAACAACTGTGGTAAGAATATTTAATCAAGCACGGTGAGTAATGGCTTCTCCTGCTATTGTTATTTGCATCTCTTGCCACATGTACAGTTTGTACTGTCGCAGATGAGTGATTCACATGTGATAAATGCAGGGAAATAGTTAGGCTGACAGAGAAGATTTCAGAATTAGAGACACACATCCAAACTTTAATTGAGGACAGTAAGAATGTTAGGGCTCCAGATACGGCTTTGGATACGTCTAGCTCAGGGATTCCTCTACATTGTTCGGTAGGGATGGGTATCGTTAAAGTTTAAAATGGTATTACTACTCTTACCGATACAGCCAACGGTCCGGTGCTTTAACGGTATTTATATCGGTACTTTGTGTTGTGTTACTTTGTGTTGTGTTAGGCAGTCAAAAACTTGGCATTTCTCTGTCTGCACATAATGCACTCTTGAAAGATGCTTTGAAAGATTGCTTGTGTTTCCGCCCTTACATGCAAAAATTTTGTTGCACTTATGACAACCAGCATTGCCTGCATGAACTCTAGTGAAGTATAACCACACTTTGGAACGTTTTGCTGTCTCCGCCATCGTCACTCTTTGTATTAAGCAGGAGTTTTTGTATTGTAAGGGGCTGTTCACATATCACGTCTACTCCTGAGGAGTCTGCCGTTGCTAAGCAGCCATGACCTGCTCTCTCCATGAAGACGTGGAAATTTCAGCAATGGATAAATGGATTTGCAGCACTAAAACTGCTTGAATTAGCACTGCTACTAAATTAATTTAAAACTCCACATACAGCTATCAGCTGTTCCTTCATCTTGGCTGAGCTTTTAACGTTGTTACGGAAAAGGTGAGGAAGTTACATGACCTGCGGTGTGCTTGTGGCATTCTGAAAAGTTGAGATGTTTTTAACTCGATGCGGTGTGGACACGCTTGGAAAAAACGAGCACGTCACACCGCATGCGCGTCGCGACCGCGTCGCTTCCATTCTGAGCGTGCATAACGCGTGCCTACATTTGAAATAACTAACTTGAGCACGCAAAAGACATGATATGTGAACGGCCCCTTACGCGTGTGTGCGCGCCGCTCTCTTTCTTGTGGTGTGTGTGTGTGACTGACCGACAGCCTCTGCGGCGCGCATGAGAGATCTCGCAGATTTCACAGACAAACGTCTTAATATTATCGCAAATTATAAATGTTTGTTAAGATAAAATGTGCACGATAACATTATTAAGCAAATCTCTTCGCAATCGTCACTCTTTATTATTAAGCGGGAGTTTTCATACTGTTATGTCTGTGTGCCGCGCTCGTTGTGGTGTGTGTGTGTGTAACTGACAGACAGCCTCCGTGGCGCGCATGAGAGATCTTGCAGATCTCACAGACTAATGTCTTAATATGATCGCACATTAGAAATGTGGTGAGATTTGGTGAGATAAAATGTGCACAGTAACATTATTAAGCAAAAATCCCTATTGTTCGGTTCCGGCAACAGAGCCCCTGCAGCAGGACAACTGGGTGACAGTGAGGCAACATAGTCGTGGGTCAAAACACCGCTCTTCTGTTCCGATCAAAACATTAAACAGGTTCTCCCCACTCAGTGATGCACCCAACTAGAAACCCGATGAAAGTGCTCTATTTATTGGTGATTCTATTGTAAGGGATGTGAATATAGAGACACCAGCCACCATAGTCAAATGTTTACCAGGAGCCAGAGCGCCTGACATTTTGGCAAATTTAAAAGTGCTGGCTAATGATGTTCGACTACGCCAGTCGGAGATCACTAAAAATAACATTAAAGAGGTGTGTGAACTTGCAAGCATGATGTCAGACACTGTATTATACTATGGGCCCCTCCTTGCTTACTGTGGTGATGAGATGCATAGCAGATTGTCATCAATCAATGGTTGGATGTCTAAGTGGTGCCCAAAGAATAACATAGGTTTCATAGACAAAGCTTTTGGGGCAGATCTGACCTGTTGAAAAGAGATGGTCTTAATCCCTCCTTGGGTGGCCCCACTCTTCTCTCTAGAAATATGGCACATAGTCTTAGAGTTTATACTTGACTACCTGGGGCCAAGGTCAGGAAGCAGACAGGCTGGCTAAACCAACCATCTGCTAGCTGCCTCACGTCACAGAGGTCAGTTAATTCTCAGCACATAGAGACTCTTTCACCTAGATATCACACTATAGAGACTGTGTCTGTTCCCCGAACTAGAAAATACAAAAAAACGTCCAAACCAAGTTAAGATTAACAAATTAATTGAGATTCAACAAATGAAAAACAGATGCAATACGGATAAACAAATGATAAAGCTTGGCTTATTGAATATCAGATCCCTTTCTACGAAAACACTTTTTGTAAATTCTATGGTCACTGATCATAATCTAGATGTGCTTGACAGAAATCTGGCTAAAACCTGATGATTACATTATTTTATATGAGTCCACCCCCCAAAACTACTGTTATAAACATGAGCTGTGTCTAAAAGGCAGAGGGGGAGGTGTTGCTTCAATTTATAACAACGTTTTCTGGATTTCTGAGAGGGCAGGCTTCAAGTACAACTCGTTTGAAGTAATGCTTCATATAACATTATCCAGAGAAACAACTACTGTATACAGGCCGCCAGGCTCACCATACAGACTTTATTAAAGAGTTCATGATTTTAATATCCATGTTGATAATGAAAAATATGTATTGGGATCAGCATTTATAGACATTCTGAACTCTATTGGGGTTAGAAAACATGTTTCAGGACCTACTCATTGTCGAAATCATACTCAAGATTTAATACTGTCACATGGAATGCAGTTTCATAACAAGGTTCGGGAGGAGCACGTCAGATACTTAGCCTAATTAACACAGGTGGAGCCACTTAATATAATCAACCTTAGGGTATAAATACAGCTGAATTAGCCTACCTGTCTCCATTGATGGTTTGTCAGCATCCCGGTTCGCTCCATCTGCCATCTTATCACAGACCCAATTTTTCTTCCACCAAGGAGATCCGTACCGGGGATTTTTCAGATCTGCTACTTTTGCTGATACCCATGATCATTAAACACGGCCGCTGAGCACCATCAAACATTGTCGCGACAGCTGCTCTTTTCGCCAAGCCACACGTCTTGGCCAATAGACCATGCAAAGCTCGAGCTTGCCTCGCTTAACACCACGATTGATCCGAACAAAACCGGGCTCTCCTCGAGTGCTGGAATCACACTTCAGTTCTTACCCACCGCGGCTCAGCCTGTCACAGCGACTTTTCCGACCGAGACGCAGTTTGAGGCTGCCTCCTCTAGCGGCGTAATCAATACATTTTCAGGTGAAGACGCTAAATACAGGTTCGCAGCTAGAAAGTAGTGCGGCAGCTGCGTGGAGTTCTGATCACATATGCCGCGTTTCCACCGAAATTACCCGGAACATTTTTACCAGGAACTTTTTTTCCCAGGAACTTTTTTCCCCCCAGACCTGTTGCTTTCTGCGTTTCCACCGCGGTGTAAAGTACCGGGTAGATTAGGCAAATGACTGGTGACGTAGGTCTGCGCGCGTTTCTCAATACAAAGTACCTCTGATTAAAAAAAAAAAAAAAAAAAAAAAAAAAAGTACGCTGATTTTGGACGTGCATCCTCGGTAGTTAGTTCAGACTTTGTGCATTCGACTGGGGAGTGTGATGTCTGCAACTACGCAAGTCCGGTAAATCTATAAACAGCAGCGTAACTATATACTATATATATATATATATATATATATATATATATATATATATATGATACTTAATAACTTCAGTCAGCTCGTCTTGGCTACTGCAATTTTCCCTACTGTATATTTACAATAAAACGAAATATGATATCAAATACCACTGCCTCCTTTCGTTTTCATTTAAGCATAATAACAACTGCAGAAATGTACTTAGGTCAGGGAAATGTGTATATGCAGCCATTACAATGAAAGAAATATTATATAGACTTGCCTTTTTTATTTTCATTTTAACATATAGATAAATTGAATACAGACCAAAGAAAACCTGTTAGATTTACCCCGCAGCTGAATTATATTTTATGTTTAACCACTAAAGACACATCAGAGCCAGCGGCGCATATCAGAAGGTCTATCCCAGGAGAGGCTGCTCTCTGCGGATACATGAGGACTGAGCTCCCGCTGATTGAGTGGAGCTCACCGTCTACGAGATCGGCGAAACACATTTTTAAATAGGCGCTGTCTTTAAAAATAAACCATAGATTTGAGTTTTAGACAACTACATTCTCGCCTGAAATACTTTTAAAATTACATTTCATGACACAATAACAGTAATATTTGAAAATTATCCGAATAAATGGTGGTTGAACTCAACCAATGCTGCGTGAACTCAGATCGCTTTGGCTACTGCAATTTTCCCCTCAGTATATATACAATAAAACTAAATAGGATATAAAATACCACTGCCACCTTTCATTTTCATTTAAACATAATAACAGCTGCAGAAATGTACTTAGTTCAGGGATAAGTGTAACGTTATATACAGCCATTACAATGAAAGAAATATTATATAGACTTGCCTTTTTATTTTCATTTTTACATATAGATAAATTGAATACAGACCAAAGAAAACCTGTTAGATTTACCCCGCAGCTGAATTATATGTTATGTTTTAACCACTAAAGACACATCAGAGCCAGCGGCGCATATCAGAAGGTCTATCCCAGGAGAGGCTGCTCTCTACGGATACATGAGGACTGAGCTCCCGCTGATCGAGTGGAGCTCATCGTCTACGAGATCGGCGAAACACATTTTTAAATAGGCGCTGTCTTTATAAATAAACAACAGATTTGAGTTTCAAACAACTACATTCTCGCCTGAAATACTTTTAAAATTACATTTCATGACACAATAACAGTAATATTTTGAAAATGTTGATCCGAATAAATGGTGGTTGAACTCAACCAATGCTGCGTGAACTCAACCAATCAGCATGTTTAGCGCCAAAGTCCCGCCCCCGAAAGTTCCGGAACTTTAAAAAAGTACCACCTCGCCAGCAGGGACTTTCTGGGGGGCATTTTTTTACCCGGAACTTTTATTTAGTTCCTGGTTCCTGCGGTGGAAACACACCAAGTACCGGACCAAGTCCCTAGTTCCTGGGTAAAGTTCCTGCGGTGGAAACGCGGCTATACGTATACGGAAATTTCAGATCCGATTTGAGCCTCGGATGCGTTCAAATATTTGATCTCTGCGACTAGACCGTATGCAAACGCCCAACCGGATGTGATGTTTTCTAATCAAATCTATCGGTGCAAGGTAGAACTGCAAATAACGATTATTTTTTCTGTCAACTAATCTAACAATTATTTTTATTACAATAAATTATTAATCTAATGTTCTTTTTTAATTAGTCATTGAATCCTTTGGAGAACTTTACAAAAATATATACAACTTCTAATATAATATTTCAACCTTTAAGTTTTTACAGTATAAAATAATAAAGAGGCAAAGAAAATGATTTTACTACGGTAAATATTAATTTTTATTAAACCACAGTAGCCATAAATTGACAGTAGTCATGAAATGTTCTTTAGCATCACAAACCATAAAATGTAGTCCGGGTTCTGCTATGGTTTAGCTTGGTTTCCAGAGATCTGGAGCTGATTCGGGGTAGCTCGGTGGTTTGTGACTGTTGTCTCGCAGAGCGCCGTCTTTTAAGGGGCCGTTCACTTATCACGTCATTTCCAATGTAGGCGCGCGATAAGCGCGCTCATAATGGAAGTGGCGCGATGCGCGTCGCGACTCACTCTTTTTCCAGGCAAGAATATCAGACCTGAACCAGGAAGTTGGTCACCAGATCACACGGTAACCAGTTAAATCGTAACCGGAGAGCGCCAAGATGTTTTCCTCTGAGGTGCTCGCGCATCGCAGTTGTGCTGCCGTGGTACACCATATCGGTTTTGCAAGGTGAACAAGGGCCATTTTATTTGTCCTCTTTTTAAAGTATTCCCATACAGTGGTCTCTGTTTTCGTGAAAGACAGCAACTTTCTTCATTCCCAGTATGCCGTTAAGCGAGATGTAAACAAACCGTGTGACGCGTCGACGCATTTCACGCACGTCGACGTAATCGATGACGTCGACGCGTTGTTGCGGCACTGCGAGGTCAGAATTACCAATATTTCGTTAACTTTAACATTATTCTTCAAACACAATTTATGTAAAATGGTGGTTTATAATAATTATGGAAGAAATAATTATTAAACCATTATTTATTTGATTAGCCCCATAAAACCTACGGTTTTATTTGGGGGTCATCTGATTTGTGACGATGTATTCATACATTATATTCATTAAAATCATTAATTTTACCATGGTGAACATGCCAAGGTAACAGTTGCTGCACGACCAGTTTGAAAGTTCTGCACGACTGCCTAGAGGGAGAAATATGACAATCGTGTCCAAATGTCGTGTGCCATGGAATGTGGCTTAAAGTTTGTTTAAATGAGGTTATGACATAGTTCTGTTGGATGACGATGCCAATTTTTACCATGAAGCCAAGGCTTTTTTCCCATAGTCGTCATCCACACTGAAATGTCCAAAGATATTATCTGCCTTACCGTGCATGTTTAAACCTCACACAGACATAAGTTTCATGCAATTAGTCTGGCAGGATCAATTTATTTAGGGTTATATTTCACCATTTAATGGCGCGATCGCTTAGAATTTATCTAATACACCACTACCCTCGTTTTGCCGCAGGACAGCAAGTGTGAGTAAAAAATTCTGTTGTCTTTCTAGGTCTATAATATTGAAAAGCATGCAAGTAAATATCTTTAGAAACTGCTTGGAAGTAAATAGCACATAACTGCAATTTATGTCATTGCCATAATCATGTCTATTGGTATGTTTTACAAGACTAAATTATGTTCATTGTTTTCAGAAGCCTCTGTTTCTAAAGTCTATACTACCATGTGAAACCAGTGTTTCAAATTGATCAGTTTTGGAGGCTGCTTAAAAAGGCTGGAAGGCCAAAACAAGAGGAATGATGCTTTTCCAACAGGAACGTACTAATGTGGACAAAGGCTTAAGGAATTGTCAAATTAGGCAACCAATCACTAAGCTGGCAACACAGTAGACTATGCATTAATTTTTTAGGTTGCCCCATCAAATGTTACTAACCTGTCTACTCTTCCCACAGCCAAGGAGGGGGAAGATGGGCCTAGTGGTTAGAGATTTTGACCCCTAACCCTAGGGTTGTGGGTTCTAATCTCGGGCTGGCAATACCATGACCGTGGTGTCCTTGAACAAGGCACCGAACCCCCAACTGCTCCCCGGGCGCTGCAGCATAAATGGTTGCCCACTGCTCCGGGGGGGTGTTCATGGCGTGTATCTCTCCTCTTCTTCTCATGCTCCCCTTTACTTATCTGTTTTCTGTATCTCCTCACTGCCGCAGCAGTGTCTGCTCCCGCAGGAGCCTTTTCTGTATCTCCCCACTGCCGCAATAGTGTCTGCTCCCGCAGGAGCCTTTCTGTATCTCCCCACTGCCGCAGCAGTGTCTGCTCCCGCAGGAGCCTTTTCTGTATCTGCCGCAGCAGTGTCTGCTCCTGCAGGAGCCTTTTCTGTATCTCCCCACTGCCGCAGCAGTGTCTGCTCCCACAGGAGCCTTTTCTGTATCTCCTCAAATCCTTTTTCATCATTCAATGGGTCGTTGGTTCTCTTCTGGCAAAAGTCGACATCACCTCCGCTTCCAAGTTATGCCTATTCATCCTAGGTGGTGGTGATAGTATTACGTACCAATTATAGTCAAGACGATATTAGACTCATTCTCCTATTATTGTATTTTATTATCATTATTAGGCGGCCACTACAATTCAGCTACCAAACTGCTCCATTATTTCATTTCACGCTTGCCCGTGCTTGCAAGGATGATTCGAGCCTGTAGGCGATGAAGTCCCAATCCACAAACAGACGTACATCGTCTGCAGATACAAGGTATTTCATTGCACTGTAACAAGTAATCTGGTATGCGCAATATTTTACACAAGCCTCACTAACTAAGTTTAACGCCTCCGTTATGTTAGAATGCATCTCATTCTTTTGTTTCCGTGGCGGTCTCATCATGAGGCGCATGGTCCGGACCACGTACGACCAATGCATCAGTTTCAACTAAACCTTGCTCCAAATATATTTACCGGTTTTGAATACTATATTCAACATGTTCGTTTACGTCCAAATTAGGGTTTAATTGTTGAACTTAAATGAAATCCTCTATTGTTTTACCATTGACCGATTTCCAGATCATTTAGATAGATAACTTCCTTGTGCAGATGCAGCAAATTTTTCACAAGACAAGCGAGATGACCGTAGTACCCGATTACATGAACTAGCTGTTTTAAATATAATAAATTCATATTTAACATCAGTTTATCAGTGCATCTGAAAGTATATTCTTTTAGACTATCGGTGATTCCATACGCTCTTTCTTTCACCCGCATGGTTTAAAACCGCAAAAAGTCATGCCATGACAAGAACAGAGTCTCTGTCTTCCTCTACCCAAGCACGATTACATACGTATACGTATCGTCAATCTCACGCACTGACAAGATGACGATTGACAATGGCCATATTGCTGATTAATGGCACTCATCTGAGGTACACTGGCACAGGAAATTCTATTTATTTTTTGTACACTTAAATTTTCAAATACAGTGACTGCACCAAGATTTTCTGACTTTATATCGGAAGCAGCTCATTGGATTCGTTAAACAATTATGCAGTAATCGTCATAGCATCTACCCTTTAGACAACCAAATTGTTCCTAGTATTGAACCCTGTCAGGCACTGCAAGAGTGCTTCCGGCTTGATCCAAACTTTGCCTTTTCCGTGTTAAAAAAAAAAAAAAAAAAAACCCTCCTTCACTGTCTGGCCCAATACTGGCCATACAACTTTACCTTTCTGTCTTACGTTCGGAGAGGCTTTCCCGTCTGATGCTGCGAGTAATTACCTCCCATCAGACATTGGTGAGAGCCTCCCGTCTAGACCACATTACTTTTCCTTTCTACGGTCGGCGAGGCTTACTCATTCGAAGTCGTTGCGAAGTCTCCCGGCCAGACAACTTTTTTCATCCTTTGGTCTAAAAGGCTTACCCATCCGACGCCGTCTGTATTAAGCTCCCTCGGGATGCTGGCGCGAGCCTCCAGGCCACACACCCTTACCTTTTCCTCCTACAGTTAGCGAGGCTTATCCGTTCGATGCCTTGAGTATTGAGCTCCCATCGGACGCCGGCAAGAGCCTCCTGGCAACACAACTTTACCTTTCCGTCTTACGTCCGGAGAGGCTTATCCGTTCGATGCCTTGAGTATTGAGCTCCCATCGGACGTCGGCGAGAGCCTCCCAGCTAGACAACCTTACCTTTTCCTTTCTACAGTTGGCGAGACTTATCCGTTCGGTGCCTTGAGTATTGAGCTCCCATCGGACGTCGGCGAGAGTCTCCCAGCCACTTAAACTTTACTTTTCCATGCTACGGTCGGGGAGGCTTACCCGTTCGATGCCTTGAGTATTGAGCTCCCATCGGACGTCGGCGAGAGTCTCACGGTCACCTAAACTTTTGTTCCTGTTTGACGGGTGGCGGTGCTCGCATGCGACGACAAGAGTCTCCACTTCCCGCCAAACTCTGTCCAAATCTTTTCCCACCCGTCTGGTGAGGCTTACCCGTTTGATGTTCTGAGTCCTGATCTCCCATCGGATGCTGTGAGAGCCCGCGCAGTCGGGTCTTCCTTTTCCCGCTCCCCGGCCAGCGAGGCTTACCCGTCTGACGCCGTTGAGTATTGTGCTCGTGTCAGATGTAGGCGAGAGTGCTCCCGGTTGGGTTTTCTTTTCTTGTTGCCCACAAACAGGTCTTATCCATCCGATGCCGTGAGTATTGATCTCCCGTTGGGTGTTGCAAGAGTCCTCTTTGTCGGCAGCCCAAAGCTGTTTATCTGCTCAAACCGAGAGGACTTACACGTCCGTCGTCCTGAGTCTTGATCTCCAGTCGGAGGCTTCATGGGTCCTCTCGGTTAGGTATCTGCCCTGGTTGCCCACTGACTAGCAGGGGCTCATTAGCCAGTAGGGCCTGTACGCCAACAACGTGACCTATTCCGGTCGAGACAACTCGGGCCCTCCTGGTCGGGCAATCCAATCACGTCGCTCCTCCGCTATCGGCCGGTGGGGCTCATCCGTTCCAATGCAGTGAGGTGCTCCGGTTGTGCAACGGCTTGAACCCCCCCGACCGGGTGCCCTAAATCACATAGTCCGACACAAGCAGCCGGTGGGGCCCATTTCTCCAATAGGTAAAGTTGCAATCACTGGAGTACATATAGGCCCTTCCAACCTGCTTTTTTAAATATCAGTCCCCGCCAGATGTCAAAGCTATTGTGGGGGGTCCTTAGTCTGGCGGCTGTCCTTTCCGCTATTGCTTTTTGGGGGGTACTCTAGGTTCGGGCCATTCCCGAGCTCGGAGCCCCTGCCCCGGACAGCACGCCAAATATGCACTATAATACTCCAGCTAATTACATGTAAGTGTGAACTCGTGAAATGCAGTTTCATAACAAGGTTCGGGAGGAGCACGTCAGATACTTAGCCTAATTAACACAGGTGGAGCCACTTAATATAATCAACCTTAGGGTATAAATACAGCTGAATTAGCCTACCTGTCTCCATTGATGGTTTGTCAGCATCCCCCCTCCATCCCCATCTCCTCCACTAGAGTTCATTTTACACTTTTACATATACGGGGGGGGGGGGGGGGGGTACTCTAGGTTCGGGCCATTCCCGAGCTTGGAGCCCCTGCCCCGGACAGCACGCCAAATATGCACTATAATACTCCAGCTAATTATATGTAAGTGTGAACTCGTGAAATTGATGTTGATAGTGTTGAAATTATGCAGCCAAGTGATGATATGTCAGATTATTATTAAGTTTAGTGCAAACGTCATATAGCCAAAATTGTAAATTCTACTTCTTGTTACAAGTATGGAAGAACCATCACTTCTACCACAAAATACTGCTTTTTAAGCTATCTCCCTGGTGTATCCAAATTCCTTAGCATATCCAAAACCTCAGAACAACTTGATGATGTAACAGAATCTATGGACTCTCTCTTTTCTAGCATTTTAAATATAGTTGCTCCTTTATGCTTAAGGAAGATTAAAGAAACCAGTATGACACCATGGTATAATGAGCATACTCACACCCTAAAGAGAGCAGCCCGAAGAATTGAGCGCACCTGGAGGAAAACAAAACTAGAGGTATTTTGTATTGCTTGGCGGGAAAGTAACCTATCCTACAGAAAATCATAAAAACTGCTAGATCTGATTAATTTTCTTCTCTTTTAGAAGAAAACAAACATAACCTCAGGTATTTATTCAATACAGTGGCTAAATTAACGAAACATAAAGCCTCCACAAGTGTTAACATTTCCCAACATCACAGCAGTAATGACTTTATAAACTAATTCTAAAATCGATACTATTAGAGATAAAATTGTAACCATTCAGCTGTCAGCTACAGTATCGCATCAGACAGTGCACTATAGACCCCTTGAGGAACAGTTCCACTCATTCTCTACCATAGGAGAGGGAGAATTGTATAAACTTGTTAAATCATCTAAACCAACAACGTGTCTACTCACCTAAAGGATTATTAGGAACACCTGTTCAATTTCTCATTAATGCAATTATCTAATCAACTAATCACATGGTAGTTGCTTCAATGCATTTAGGGGTGTGGTCCTGGTCAAGACAATCTCCTGAAATCCAAAATGAATGTCAGAATGGGAAAGAAAGGTGATTTAAGCAATTTTGAGCGTGGCATGGTTGTTGGTGCCAGACGGGCCGGTCGAAGTATTTCACAATCTGCTCAGTTACTGGGATTTTCACGCACAACCATTTCTAGGGTTTACAAAGAATGGTGTGAAAAGGGAAAAGCATCCAGTATGTGGCAGTCCTGTGGGAGAAAATGCCTTGTTGATGCTAGAGGTCAGAGGAGAATGGGCCGACTGTTTCAAGCGTATAAAAGAACAACTTTGACTGAAATAACCACTCGTTACAACTGAGGTGTGCAGCAAAACATTTGTGAAGCCACAGCACGCACAACCTTGAGGCGGATTGGCTACAACAGCAGAAGACCCCACCGGGGACCACTTATCTCCACTACAAATAGGAAAAAGAAGCTACAGTTTGCACAAGCTCACCAAAATTGGACAGTTGAAGACTGAAAAAATGTTGCCTGGTCTGATGAGTCTCGATTTCTGTTGAGACATTCAGATGGTAGAGTCAGAATTTGGCGTAAACAGAATGAGAACATGGATCCATCATGCTTTGTTACCACTGTGCAGGCTGCTGGTGGTGGTGTAATGGTTTGGGGGATGTTTTCTTGGCACACTTTAGGCCCCTTAGTGCCAATAGGGCATTGTTTAAATGCCATGGCCTACCTGAGCATTGTTTCTGACCATGTCCATCCCTTTATGACCACCATGTACCCATCCTCTGATGGCTACTTCCAGCAGGATAATGCACCATGTCACAAAGCTTGAATCATTTCAAATTGGGATGTGCATTTTTGGGATGTGGTGGAACGGGAGCTTTGTGCCTTAAATGTGCATCCCACAAATCTCCATCAACTTCAAGATGCAATCCTATAAATATGAGCCAACATTTCTAAAGAATGCTTTCAGCACCTTGTTGAATCAACAATGCCACATAGAATTAAGGCAGATCTGAAGGCGAAAGGGGGTCAAACACAGTATTAGTATGGTGTTCCTAATAATCCTTTAGGTGAGTGTATGTTAGACCCTATACCATCTAAGCTCCTAAAAGAGGTGCTTCCAGAAGTCATAGATCCTCTTCTGACTATTATTAATCATTGTCATTAGGATATGTCCCCAAAACCTTCAAACTGGCTGTTATTAAGCCTCTCATCAAAAACCACAAAAAAAAACAAAAAAAAAAAAACACCACAACTTGGCCCCAAAGAACTAGTTAATTATAGACCAATCTCGAATCTCCCTTTTCTGTCCTAGATACTAGAAAAGGTGGTATCCTCACAATTATATTCCTTCTTAGAGAAAAATGGTATATGTGAGGATTTCCAGTCAGGATTTAGACCGTATCATAGTACTGAGACTGCTCCCCTTAGAGGTACAAATTACCTGCTCTTATCATCTGATCTTGGTTGTATCTCTCTATTAGTTTTATTGGATCTTATTACTGCATTGGACACAATTGACCACAACATTCTTTTGCAGAAACTTGAACACTTTGTTGCCATTATTGGAAGTGCATTAGCATGGTTTAAATCATACTTATATGACCGCCATCAGTTCATAGCAGTGAATGGATAGGTATCATATCTATCACAAGTGCAGTAAGGAGTACCTCAAGGCTCAGTACTAGGGCTGCTACTCTTCACGCTTTATATGTTACCCTTGGGAGATATCATCAGGAAACATGGTTTTAGTTTTCACTGTTATGCTGTTGATACTCAGCTCTATATTTCTTTGCGGCCCGGTGAAACACACCAATTTGAAAAACTAATGGAATGCATAGTCGATATAAAAAACTGGATGACGAGTAATTTCTTACTGCTAAATTCTGAAAAAAAAAAAACAGAGGTGTTAATTATAGGACCTAAAACCTCTGCATGTAATAACCTAGAACACTGTATAAGGGGCCGTTTCATAGTCAACGCATCTGTACGCAAACGCGTCCCCGAGGCTACGCATCGTTACGCTTCGGCCGCCATTATGCGTCGGTGCGTAGCCAAATGTGTCGTCCTAGTTTTTGATTTGAGACGCGCCGATGCACGCAATACTATGCGTTGTCTGTGGGGGCGACATTACAAGTATTGTACATTAATTCAAGTATATTGTGTTTTACAGAAGTAGAAGGTTTGAATACGCATACATCCACATTTATATGATAGTTCATCGCAATTACATTCAAATAAAATAGTGTTGGAAAATGCATGGAGAGAGGTTGCAACCGCAATGGGAAAACCCATAGACAAAGTAAAAACGGACTGGAAAAGTGCCCGTGACAAATTCACCAGGGCGCACAAAAAGTGGAAGGTGGCATGCAGAAGTGGTGCGGGGCAGCTAAGTTTCGGCTACCCAAAAATATTGACTCAACTTAGCTGGCTGAGTGAATTCATAAAGAATAGGACTACAGAATCAAATTTTTCGGTATGTAAACAATTCTGTGTGTGTAGCCTATCTAGGAGTCAATGCTGTGTGTTTTTCTCGAGAAGCTGAAAGAGCCTATGGCAGGGGAGAGAGAGGGAGGGAGATGTGTGTGTACATCCAAATCCATTCAATTTGTGCAATTAAATTTAAGTTATGTTATATTTTATTATTTTGATTCCTTTATAACTGTCATTTACTGAGAATGGTAGGCTACTGATTTGGTCAGGACGTTTGAAACAGGAATAGGCCTACATTTTCTTTCTGTGTAGGCAGGTGAGGGAGACGATGAGGGCCAGGATGATAATGATGATGAGGAGGAGGAAAGCATTATTGCACAGGGAGATCAGGCACTTCCATCTACCCCCAATCCCGACTCATCCATATCCCAGTTTTCCCCACTTCTATCTGACCCTTCCACCACCCCAGCATTAGTGGCTTCGACCGTTTCTACACCATCTCATCCCCCTACCACCCCGACATCATCAGCCTCCCGTGGTGGTAAAAGGAAGCGCAAAAGCCACAGGCCGATGATAGATTCATTTGAGCGTACGCTCCTCGATAGGCTGCAGGAAATACGGCAGGAGAGAGAGAGGGAGAGGGAAAACGAAAAGAGGGACATACACACCACTTTTTGTAACTACCTGTGCCATTTTCTACAAAATCTCCCACAGGAACAAAGTGCAATTTTGATGCGTGACATTAAACAGCTCATGCGGCAGTATGAGCCCTTTTAATTTGTCTACCAATATTGTAGGCTACATGCTGTTACTGACGTTATTTGTTACTAACATTTGTTAGGTCATGTTCTGTGTAAAACATGTTAAAGTTCAGTAGCCTTCATATGAAAATGAATTACACTTTCACCATTTGGTTTTCACAATGCCATATTAGTTAAAATGTGTAATGGTTTTCACAATGCCATATTAGTTAAAATGTGTAATGGTTTTCACAATGCCATATTAGTTAAAATGTGTGATGGTTTTCACAATGCCATATTAGTTAAAATGGGTAAAGTATTAACTAATTAAAAAAAACTCAAAGCTTCAAAGTGACCTTTTATCAATTTATTGGTCATTGCTACCCAATCGTAGCACACTGTACTGGTGGGTAAACACGCCAGCATCTGATAAAAAGAAGTCAGCCAGCTGCTCCCTGACAAGTGCCGCTCTCCGGGAGGGTCTGCTGCTGCCGACCGAACACTGTGGTCCGTCGACCATGTTCTGGTCCCCCACAACGTGCTGCCTCCACTCTCCAGGCTGGACCTCTCCGGTGTCAGACGTCGCATCCACAAAGGTGGCGGGCATATATCTGGCATGTTCAGTGGATGCCAGAAAGTTGTGGAGAGCCACACACGCCTTCACGAGCTTCACCGTTTTTTCAGGTTTGCAGTCAATCAGGCGCCTGAAAATTCGGAAGCGCGCAGCTAATATACCGAAGGCATTCTCCACCACGCATCTCGCCCTGGCCTGTCGGTCATTGTAAATACGCTTCCTATCCTGCAGGTTCGTGCCTTTAATAATGAGAAGACAAATAATGTTATTAACTATAAATATATAACAATCTATAAACGAGCTAAGAACAGTGCATTCTTTTTCATTGCTTCTGGGCTATTTTATTGAGCAGGTCTGCTATCAATTATTTTTATTCTCACCTGGATAGGGTCGCATCAGGTTCTCCTGTAAGGGAAATGCCTCATCCCCCAGGAAAAAAAAAGGACTGGGCGTTGTGGTGCCTGGTAGGACAGCAGGAGCAGGTAGATTGAGACTGCCCTGTGCCAGTCTGGATCCAAACACACTGCGGCCCAACACACCTCCATCACTCTCACGCCCGAATGCGCCAACATTGACGTAAATAAATCTGTAGTTCGCATCAGCAGCTGCCATAAGGATAATAGAAAAAAACCTTTGTAATTGTAGAAGTCGCTGCCTGATTGTGGTGGTGCTCTGATGCGAACATGCTTCCCGTCAATCGCCCCGACACATAGGGGAAACTGCCACTGTCTCCAAAAGTCCTCCTCTATGTCTTGCCACTGACTGCTCGAAGGAAAGGCCATGTACTCCCCCTGAAGGGCATCCCAGATGGCACAACACATCTCCTCTACAATGCCCGAAACAGTGCTGGTGCCCATTTTGTAGCTGGCAGAGAGTGCCTGCAGGCTGATGCCTGTTGTGAGGTACCGCAAAGTCACTGCAAGCCTTTGCGAAGCTCCAATCGGGTTGCGGTGATTTTGGTGAGTTTCCGGGAGAAAGCGGACGACTTTTGTAAGCAATTCATCAAATTTTGGCGCCGACATCCTAAAATACTGGAAATGTCTCTCCTCGTCCAGGCTTCGCATGGGAAGCACCAGAGACACAAACTCCCCATCCTGATCTCTTTTTTTATTTAAAGGGTGAACATACCACCGTCTATCTCTGCGTTGCCTTTGTTGCCGCCGATGTAAAATCAGTAATAACAGAATACATTCCTCTTCTGTTGCCATTGTGATCTGAATACGTGACGCGACTCTACTAATAATATCACCCAACTCTACTACCCCCTGTTGCGTGAGCGGTGTATTGCATACACGCATCACCCCTGACGCTTGCGTTCACTGTTTAGACTATGAAAGGGAGCGCGTCGCTTGCGTTTCGCGCGTTGACTATGAATCGGCCCTAAGACTTGATGGCTGATCTGTCAGTTCTTCGTCATCAGTTAGGAACCTAGGCATGCTATTTGATCGCAATCTTTCCTTAGAAAGCCCCGTTTCTAGCATTTGTAAAACTGCATTTTTCCATCTAAAAAATATATCTAAATTACGGCCTATGCTCTCAATATCAAATGCAGAAATGGTAAACCAGATTATTGTAATGCTTTATTGGGTGGTTGATCTGCATGCTTAGTAAACAAACTACAGCTAGTCCAATATGCAGCAGCATGAGTTCTTACTAGAAGCAGGAAGTATGACCATATTAGCCCGGTCCTGTCAACACTGCACTGGCTCCCTATCAAACATTGTATAGATTTTGAAATATTGCTTATTACTTAGAAAGACCTGAATGGTTTAGCACCTCAGTATTTTAATGAGCTCTTTTTTCATTATAATCCAATACGTCCGCTACGGTCTCAAAACTCATGCAATTTGATAATACCTAGAATATCAAAATCAACTGCGGGTGGCAGATCCTTTTCCCATTTGGCGCCTAAACTCTGGAATAACCTACCTAACAATGTTCAGGAGGCAGACACACTCTTGCAGTTTAAATCTAGATTAAAGACCCATCTCTTTAACCTGGCTTACACATAACATACTAATATGCTTTTAATATCCAAATCCGTTAAAGTATTTTAGGCTGCACTAAATAGGTGCATTAACAGGCCAAGACCACAAGAAACTGATGATTCTTCTGCAAATCTGACTTTGCTGCAGCTTGGAATTGAACTGCTGGTTTCGTCTGGTCAGAGGAGAACTGGCCCCCCAACTGAGCCTGGTTTATCCCAAGGTTTTTTTCTCCATTTTGTCACAGATGGAGTTTCGGTTCCTTGCCGCCGTCGCCTCTGGCTTGCTTAGTTGGGGTCACTTAATTTCCAGCGATATCATTGACTTGATTGCAAATAAATGCACAGACACTATTTAAACTGAACAGAGATGACATCACTGAATTCAATGCTGAACTGCCTTAAACTAAATTCCTAATTAATGTTTTTCAGTTGCTTTGACGCAATGTATTTTGTTTAAAGCGCTATATAAATAAAGGTGACTTGACTTGACTTGACTTGACATTCAGGGCTTTAGAGGTCCACTCTAGGTGCTGATCCACCATCTGGGGTGGACACGTACTGTATCCGGATGACTGCAGTGACCATCTGATCTGGATATAGACTGGATCTGTTGGCTACTGTGACACTGGAATAAGAGATAAACAGACTAATATTAGCGTAGATGCCATTTTTCTAATGATGTAGCAAGTACAATGTGTGTTATGGGAAGTGTTCCTGGTTCCGGTTTTCGTAATTAATGCAGTCAAAAAATTGGATTTGAATATTAGAAATATGTTAGTGTGTTATGTGTAAGCCAGGTTAAAGAGGTGGGTCTTTAATCTAGATTTAAACTGACAGAGTGTGTCTGCTTCCCGAACAATGTTTGGTAGGTTATTCCAGAGTTTGGTCACTAAATAGGAAAATGATCTGCCACCCGAAGTTGATTTTGATGTTCTAGGTATTATCAAATTGCCATAATTTTGAGAATGCAGCGTACATGGAGGACTATAGTGCAATAAGAGCTAAGTAATAAGCAAAAATTAAAAATCGATACAATGTTTAATACGGAGCCAGTGTTGTTTTGACAGAACCGGGCTAATATGAAGAACTCTAGCTGCTGCATTTTGGACTAGATGGAGTTTGTTTATTAAGCGTAGAGAACAACCACCCAATAAAGCATTACAATAATCTAACCTTGAGGTCATAAACGCAAGAATTAACATTTATGCATTTTACATTGAGATCATAGGTCATCATTTATATATATATTTTGAGATGGAAATATGCAGTTTTACAAATGCTAAAAATGTGTCTTTCAAAGGAGAGATTGATATCACGTAGCACACCTAGGTTCCTAACTGATGACAAAGAATTGACAGAGCAGCCATCAAGTCTCAGACAGGGTTCTATGTTATTACATGCAGAGTTTTTAGGTCACATAATTATAATTAACTATAATAACTATAATAAAATACTATAACTATAATAAAAAATAAAAATAAAAAAAAAAGGAATGGAAATGGAAGTTTCTAGATCGGTCTGTAATTAACTAGTTATTTGGGGTCTAGTTGTGGTTTTTGATGAAAGGCTTAATAACAGCCAGTTTGAAGGTTTTGGGGAAGATTTTGGGGACATATGCTAATATGACATATTCTGACTTTAATGACAAATTAATTAAAGTCAGCAGAGGATCTATGACTTCTGGAAGAACCTCTTTTAGGTTGTTGGTTTATATTATTTAAAAAGTTGATACAATTCTTCCTCTTCCTAATGATCTGAGTGGTCTGTTAGGCTTATATTCAGTGAGCATATCTGAAATATATTTCGGTCCTAGGTCATTTAGTGACTTATATACGAGTAAAAGTACTTTATGTGTAAGGACCTGAGGACTGGTGTGATATGCTCAGATTTTCTGATTCTAGTCAGAATCCTGGCAGCAGCGTTCTGGATGAGCTACAGCTGTCTAATGGTCTTTTTGGGAAGGCCGGTGAGGAGCCCATTACAATAGTCCACCCTGGTGGTGATGAAGGCATGAACTAGTTTCTCCAAGTCTTGACTTGAAACAAAACATCTAATTCTTGCAATGTTTTTTAGATGATAGTATGCTGATTTAGTTACTGCTTTGACATGACTACTGAAACTAAGGTCGGTCTCCAGAATCACACCAAGATTCCTGACTTGATTTTTAGTTGTTTGACCCCTAGAGTCAAGGTATGAATTCACACTTCCGTTTTTTCCTTGTTTAACTGAAGAAAGTTCTGGCACATCCAACTATTAATTTCATCAGTGCATTGGCAGAGGGAGTCAATGGGGCTGTAGTCATTTGGAGATAAGGCTAGGCAAATATGGGTATCATCAGCATAGCTGTGATAGGCAATTTGGTTCTTTCTCATTATTTGACTTAGTGGGAGCATATACAGGCTAAACAAGAGCGGTGCAAGAATTGACCCTTGTGGGACTCCGCATGCCATGGACGTCCACTTAGACTTATGCTCTCCTATACTCACATAATAGCCTCTTCCTTCTAAGTATGAGCTGAACCATTTGAGTACCATCCCAGAAAGCCTGACCCAGTTTTCCAGTGTCTCTAGTAGTATGTTATGATCGACAGTGTCAAACGCAGCACTGAGATCTAGCAATACCAGCACCGATATTTTGCCAGAGTCACAATTTAAGCGAATATCATTCATTATCTTAATAAGTGCTGTCTCTGTGCTGTGATGCGGTCGAAAACCATATTGAAAATTGTCCAATTATCCATTTGAGTTTAAGTATTTGTTCAGCTGATTAAAAACTACCTTTTCTATAATTTTGCCTATAAAAGGAAGATTAGATATTGGTCTAAAATTGCTCAAAATGGTGTTATCAAGATTGCTCTTTTTCAGGAGGGGCTTAACAACTGCAGTTTTTAAGGAGTTTGGGAATGTCCCAGAAAGAAGTGAGGCGTTCACCACTTCTAAAAGATCTGCTTCTAAACAGTTAAGCACACTTTTGAAAAAAAGATGTGGGAAGTGTGTCAAGATAGCAGGTTGACGATTTTAGGTGCTGCACTGTCTTCCAGAATTTTGCTATCAATTGCTTCAAAAATAGACATAGTATCTTTTTGATATTGTGGCCTAATCTGTCTGACCTATGCATTTCTTGAGGATGTGCCAATCACCTTCCTGATATTGATGATCTTCTCAGAAAAGAAAGAAGCAAACTCATTGCATTTTCTGTCTGAGAGCATTTCACTGGGAATCTGACTTGGGGTGGGGGGGGGGGGTTGTCAGTCTCTCAACAGTGGCAAAAAGAGTACGAGTGTTATTTAAAGTTACTGTTTATAAGGTTTGAGAAGAAATTCTGTCTAACTGTGGCTAGTTTCACATTAAAAGCATGAAGGCTGTCTTTATAGATGCTATAGTGAATTTCAAGTTTTGTCTTCCGCCATATCCGCTCTGCTTTTCTGCATTGTCTTTTCATAGTCTGAACTGCTGTTGATCTTCTCCAAACTGATTTCTGTCTGTTTGTTTTCTTACTGACTATTATTGGAGCAATATCATCAATAACATTCTTAACTTTTGAGTTAAAGGAATCAAGGAGAGTATCAACAGAGTCTGCAGAAATGCTTGGTGTTAAAGATATAGCCTCCATAAATAGTACACTTGTGTTCTCGTTAATGCATCTCCTTCTGACAGAGACAGATCTAGATTCAGTGGTAGCAGAGATCAATATATCAAGAAAATACAGAAGTGATCAGAAAGTGCTATGTCCTTAATAACAATAGATTACAATAAATGTTTAGACCCCTACTGATGATTAAGTCTAGAGTGTGTCCACCTTTGTGTGTGGGTCCATGCACATGCTGAGTTAAGTCAAAAGTGTTTAGAACCGTTATCATTTCTTTTGTAGTTTTGTTTTCTGCATTATCTATGTGAATATTAAAATCCCCTGCAATAGCAAAACAGTCAAACTCTGAGGAAATCATTGATAACATTTCTGTGTCCTCTTCAACAAAGGCTGGAGAGTATTTTGGAGGCCTGTAAATAATAATAAACAGAATGCGTGGAGCACCTTTCAGCACAATCCCTAGATATTCAACAGACAAGTATTGACAAAATGACACTTGCTGGCATTTATAGACATCTTTAAATAGAGCAGCTACACCCCCACCTTTCCTAACAGTCCTGCAGACACTCATGTAAGTGAAGTTAGGAGGGGCTGCTTCATTAAGGACTGTTGCATTGCAAGAGTCAGAATATCCAGCTTTGAGAGAGTTATAACTCAGAGACAGTGAGAGTGATGAGCAACCACAAACATGCTGACATTGAGAGTTTAGACCTTTATAGTATTTAACTTCCAGCCAGCGATCGTCCAATCATCACATCCATATGGAGACAACAAGCTTCCAAGGACCATATAGAAGGTAACGTGGTACTTAACCTCTTAGCCTGCACCCCAACGCCCTCATCTTGAACGACCCTCAACTTGCACGTGTCAGTGTTACAGTATGTTTTAAACCCCAAATATTTTACTTATAACTTCAGTATATATTAATTATAACTTCATTATAGTTTTCCATTAATTATTTAGTTATTTGTAATGTTATTTGTAAAAAAAAAAAAAAAAAAAAACTCACCTAATTATTATTTTGTAACATGTTCCATAAAAATTTTACGTTAGTCTTCCAGTGTTGCCTGAATTGTTTTTAGTTAGCTCAATGTTCATGGAAATAGTTTTATAGTCCATTCAACTAATATAATTAATTGGTCAAACATCATGAAAACTACAACAAATTGTGTAAATAAAAATTTAAACATGCACTCCATGTGTTTCATATGTTACCTCAACTACGATTTATTATTTAGCCATCTTAAGAAATTGCTGTGGAACTAGTTATAATATTTAATATTGAACTTTAGAAAATTTTTACCTGGTGTCTATTAATTGCTAAAACACACACATTACAACACATAATAGCCTTTATTTAATAACAATCGGCATTTATAACATTTGACATACAGACTAAAAATGCATGCATAAAGGGAAAGTTCACCCAGAGATGTTTTTAATTGACTCACCTTCAAGCTATCCAAGATGTAGTTAACCTTTCTTTTTTCAATTGAACAGTAAAGGAAATTTTTAGGTGAAAACATTGCAATTCAAAATCTGCACGTCTCTGGCTGCCGGCTTTTGAGATCCAAATGAAAATGTACAGACAAGACCAAATTTCCAAAGACTTCCAGTGACACATTGAGGCCTTATGAAGCTAAAAAAAAAAATCAAAAATCAGCAGCCACAAATGTGCAATATATGAATCGCCAAGGATCTTTACTGTTCTTCTGAAGAAAGTAGTGCAAACAAACATTTACAAATATTACTACTACAGTTAGTACAAATTACAAATTACAAACTACAAACTGCAATTACATATAATGAGGCAGAAGTCTGAACTGACAAATTACAAACTACAAACTGCAATGACATCTTTAAAATGAGGTAGAAGTTTGAACTGACAAATTACAAACTACAAACTGCAATTAAATATTCAAAATGAGTTACCTCATACATAAATATTTACACATTTACATATTTAAAATGAGGCAGAAGTCCTGAGTAAAATAAAGTCTAGTCACTGTATTATTCATAGTGCCTTTTACACTGCAGATAGTGTCAAAGCAGCTTTACAGTATTAAACAGAAAAATTTTGTCTAAGGAGAAGGAACCAAACCTCCATAGTTCTTCTGAGTAAAATAACGTCTCGGTTATGTCTGTAACCTCGGTTCCCCGAGAAGGGAACGAGACGATGCGTCGATAACGCTTTGGGAACGCATTCTGCGTGAGTGCGTCTAAAGCATCCATGTCAACTAGTCCAATGGCGAGAGTGAGCGTCAGGAGTGACATCACAACCAGGAATTGATAAAAACCCCAACCGGAGCAACCGGTGTTAGCTTCGACAGTGCCGAAGCAAGTCGATCACAGGAACGAAGGAAGTATGGCAGGAAGACGCATCGTCTCGTTCCCTTCTCGGGGAACCGAGGTTACAGACGTAACCGAGACGTTCCCCATCGAGGGAGAGACGATGCGTCGATAACGCTTTGGGAACGAGAATACCCAAACCGCCATATTACAAGTGCCTGAGTGTCAGCCAGAACAACCAACGCCTCAAGAATTAAAAACCTGAGACCCGGGAGTAGCGTCCAGGTCTAGGCTATAAAACCTGACGAATGTGAGTGGGGAGGACCAGCCTGCCGCATCACAAACATCCTGAAGAGAGGCCCCAGATAATAAGGCTCTAGAGGCCGCCATACTCCTAGTATAATGAGCTCTGACCCCCAAAGGGCACGGTAGGTCAGAAGACTCATAGGCAAGAAGGATAGCCCCAACTATCCACTTACTAAGTGTCTGTTTAGTGGCAGGCAGACCTATCTTAGGTGACCCGAAACAAACAAACAGCTGATCGGATTTCCGAAAAGAAGAAGTCCGATGAACATAAGTGTCCAATGCTCGCACCGGGCACAAGAGGTTAGACTTTTCCTGGTCCGATGATGCAAACGGGGGAGGACAGAAAGCCTGCAGAACAATAGGTCTCGGAACAACGGTCGGTACCTTAGGGACGTATCCCTGCTTAGGGTAGAGAAATGCTTTGACCATCCCAGGTGCAAATTCAAGGCAGGTGGGAGAAACCGAGAGAGCCTGAAGGTCTCCGACTCTTTTAAGGGACGAAATAGCAAGGAGAAAAGTAGTCTTAAACGAAAGAAACTTCTCAGAGACCGAATCTAGGGGTTCAAACGGAGCCCTAGAAAGGCCTTCTAAAACTATAGCCAGGTCCCAGGCCGGCACTCTAGTACGAGTTGCAGGTCTCAGCCTCAAGGTGCCACGAAGGAAACGAGAGATAAGAGGGTCTCGACCCAGAGATGCACCACCCACTGGGGCGTGGAAAGCCGAGATGGCCGCCACGTAAACTTTTAAGGTGGATGGACATAGACCAGAAGTGAAGCGGTCTTGTAAAAACTCAAGAACTGAGCCAACAGAGCAGTGGACGGGGTCACACTGATGTTGGTAACACCAAGAAGAAAAAACATTCCATTTGAGTCTCCTCGTAGCTGGAGCTCTGGAGCTAAGAATGGTCTCCACAATCTCAGTTGAGAGACCACTCTCTATGAGTTGCGCCCCCTCAGAGGCCACACCCAAAGCTTCCAAATCTCTGGCCGGGGGTGAAATATAGTGCCCCCGGCCTGAGACAGAAGGTCTTTCCTGATCGGGATCTCCAAGGGAGAACCATCGAGGAGATGAATCAGGTCCGCAAACCAAATTCGACTCGGCCAGTGTGGAGCTACGAGAAGTAGACTTACTCCATCCTTGCGGACTCTCTCCAGAACTCCTGGGAGCAGAGCAACAGGGGGAAACGCATACAGACGTAGCCTCGGCCACGTCTGTACCATAGCGTCCAACCCCAGGGGGGCTGGATGAGTAAGGGAGAACCATAGTGGACAGTGCGTCAGGGACTGAGACGCAAACAGATCCACTTCTGCTTGGCCATAAGATTCCCATATGAGCTCCACCACCTCAGGGTGAAGCCTCAACAGGGTGTCTGCTCCAATATTCTGAGTCCCTGGTATATACATTGCCCTCAGAGAGCGTAATTTCCCCAGGGACCCCAGGAGGATCTGGTGCGCTAATTTGCAGATTGGGCGCGAGCGCAGACCCCCCTGATGGTTGATGTAAGAGACCACCGATGTATTGTCTGTGCGGACCAGCACATGATGGTCCCTCAGGTCTGGCAGGAAGTGCCTCAAAGCTTTGAAGACAGCCATCATCTCCAGGCAGTTGATGTGCCAAGAGTGATGATGGCTCTCTCACAGACCCTGAGCTGAGCGGCCTTCCATTACTGCTCCTGAGAGATAAATCCGTAGCCCGACGAAGTTCGCGAATTCGTCACGGCTGACTGCACTGTTATCTAACTCCCCCAGCAGCTCAGCCTGATAAGCCTGAAGCAAAGCCATCGAGTGAAGGCAAGCTCCAGCCTGACCTGCTGCTGTGTAAGCTTTACCCACTAAATTAGATGTGATCTTTAAAGGCTTCGTGGGCAAAGTCGGGTTCTTAATAGATGACGCTGAACCAGGGGAAAGATAGCTCTTGAGCGTCTGCTCCACCCGGGGCATCGCTTCATAACCATTTTCTTTCAGCCCTCTTATATCAGAATAAATGCGCACTTGAGGGCTGAAAAGAGGTGATGAATATGGCTTACTCCATGATCTAGACAGCTCACTGTGAAGATCAGGGAAAAAAGGGAGACCCCGTGATGTAGGCGATGTTTTAGAAGAGAGAAAACGCTCGTCTAATTTGCTTTTAGGACGGGCACTCTGTTTATCAGATGGCCAAGATATATGTATCTTATCTACAGCTCGTGTTAATACATCAACCAACTCCTCATATGCTGGGGAAAGAGATGGCGAATCCTCTTCCCCCCTGATTGTGTCATCTTCACTGCCCGTTACATCTAATTCCTCGGAGCTAGAGCAACGAAGCAATGGGCTCTCCCCCCGGGCGGAAGAAGCCGCGGGGCAGGCTTCCGACACCGGAGTTTGAGCTATGGATCTCCCAGGCAAGGGAGGAGAAAGAGCCCTCGGACCCGTCTCCAACCCCGCTGAGAGATACATTTGCGAACCCCAGGAATGCATTGGTCATGCACCCTGAGGAGTGCGAGGCTCGCCGCTTTTCTCATCAAAGAGTGATAAAGCGGGAGCGGAGCATGCGAAGCGAAAGCTTCTCACAATCAGTCTCCTCGACTGCTGATAAAGCATGCTCCACTCCCAAACAAACTACACAAAGCTCGTGTGTATCCCCACCCGTTAAATAACGCGGGCAGGGAGAAGCACATGGTTTGAATAGTTGCTTAGCCATTGTATATAAACTTTGCACAAGACAACAGTAAATATGACAGACAGGTTTGACACAGATCGCTTGCTGAGGCACAGAAAGCTAACACCGGTTGCTCCGGTTGGGGTTTTTATCAATTCCTGGCCGTGATGTCACTCCTGACGCTCACTCTCGCCATTGGACTAGTTGACATGGATGCTTCAGATGCATCGTCTCTCCCTCGATGGGGAACTGAGTAAAATAAAGTCTAGTCACTGTATTATTCATAGTGCCTTTTACACTGCAGATAGTGTCAAAGCAGCTTTACAGTATTAAACAGAAATATTTTGTCGAAGGAGAAGGAACCAAACCTCCATAGTTCTTCTCTGGCCAGACAAATCTCGATATGGGGATAGAGAGATTGTGAAGTGTGCTTGGTCACTGATTCTGTGAATTCTGTTCCATAATGAGCTTGTCTTTACATCATAGTGGCAGGGACGCTGTTGGCATGGGGGACAGGGGGGTCTTGACCCCCGCAGTTTTTAAAAGACAGCAAATGACCCCTGCACTTTTGATAAGGGAAAATAGCCTGCTATGCTATTCACTAACTAAAACTTCATACAATGAACATTGCATTCATTGTAATTCAAGCCATACACCAATGTTAAGTTTTAAAATGTTTATTTCAGACATATTTTAGGGACAAGGAGAAATTTGGTATTTGTTCTGGTTAGTGATTTAAAGTTGGACAGACAAAATAACACTGTGGTGAGAATTTTTTTTTATTTTTATTTTTTTTTATTTTTTATCTACGTCTGCTAGCTAAGACTTAACCATTTCTATCTAGCTCAGATTTTGAGAGAGCAATAATGTCCATTGTCTTTTCACGAATGGATTATTGTAACTCCTACTACTATGGAGTTGACGTTCGAGCACTCATGCGTTTACAGAAAATCCAAAATGCTGCTGCAAAAATTATCAAGTCGGCAAAGAAATATGAATCTGTGACTCCGTTATTAATTTCATTAAAGTGGTTGCCAGTAGGCTACGACTTAGAATTGTCTATAAAATCCTGGTACTTGTAAGGCTCCATATAAGGCTCTGCACAATATAGGTCCTGTGTATTTGTCTGGTTTGGTGACGATCTACACCCCCTCCAGATCCCTGAGATCAAAGAATCAACATCTGCTGTGCACTACCAGGACAAAATAAAAACATGGAGGCCCTAAATTGTGGAATGACCTCCTTCAAATTTATTCGATCTGCCAAATCCTTATACATGTTCAAAGCTGTCTTAATACAATATCTTTTAAACTCAAATGGGGAGCATTTTTAAAGGGGTTAGTGTTTATGTATGTTTATGTGAGGTGGATATGTCTATCTCTGTCATTTTCTTGTGTTTTTTTCTTTCTGTTTAACTTATGACTGTAAAGCACTGTTTATTTTGTGTCACCATACTGACAGGGCCTAAGTTTTGATCTTTTATATGTACTTCTTAATTATCAGGCAAGTTTAATATATGATGATGGTTCAATGGTAAACCTGAAATGGTGGTCTGATATCTGGGATTCTGATCTGTTCTGATCTGATATATATATATATATATATATATATATATATATATATATATATATATATATATATATATATATATATATATATATATACCTAGGGTTATGTTTGTTTTCCTTAACCTTAACCTTCCTTAAGCGTAAATGAGCAACTGTATTAAAGTGCTAGAAAAGAGAGAGTCCATAGTTTCTGTTACATCATCAAGTTGTTCTGAGGTTTTGGATATGCTAAGGAATTTGGATACATCAGGAGGATAACTTAAGAAAGCAGTCTTTTTTGGTAGAAGTGATGGTTCTACCATACTTGTAACAAGAAGAAGAATTTACAATTTTGGCTATATGAAGTTTGCACAAAACTAAATAATGATCTGAGATATCATCACTTGGCTGCATAATTTCAACACTATCAACATCAATTCCATGTGACAGTATTAAATCTAGAGTATGATTTCGACAATGAGTAGGTCCGGAAATGTGTTGTCTAACCCCAATAGGGTTCAGAATGTCTATAAATGCTGATCCCAATGCATCTTTTTCATTATCAACATGGATATTAAAATCACCAACTATTAAAATTTTATCTGCAGCCAGAACTAACTCGGATGTAAAATCACCAAACTCTTTAATAAAGTATGTATGGTTCCCTGGTGGCCTGTATACAGTAGCCAGTACAAACATAACAGGGGATTTATCATTAACATTTGTTTCTCTCACCATTACTTCAGACGAGTTATACTTGAAGCCTGTCCTCTGAGAAATCCTGAAAACTTTGTTATAAATTGAAGCAACACCCCCCCCTTTGCCTTTTAGACGCGGCTCATGTTTATAAGAGTAATCTTTTGGGGGTGGACTCATTTAAAATAATGTAATCATCAGGTTTTAGCCAGGTTTCTGTCAAACAGAGCACATCTAGATTATGATCAGTGACCATAGTATTTACAAAAAGTGTAACAATTTAATTGAGGTTCAACAAATAAAAAACAGATGCAATATGGATAAACAAATGATCTTAACTTGGTGTGGACTTTTTTGTATTTTCTAGTTCGGGGAACAGACACAGTCTCTATAGTATGATATCTAGGTGAAAGAGTCTCTATGTGCTGAGAATTAACTGACCTCTGTGACGTGAGGCAGCTAGCAGATGGTTGGTTTAGCCAGTCTGTCTGCTTCCTGACCTGGGCCCCAGTTAGTCAAATATAAACTCTAAGAATATTTGCCATATTTCTAGAGAGAAGAGTGGCGCCACCCCAGGAGGGATGAAGACCATCTCTTTTCAACAGGTCAGGTCTGCCCCAAAAGCTCGTCCAATTGTCTATGAAACCTATGTTACTCTGTGGGCACCACTTAGACATCCAGCCATTGAGTGATGACAATCTGCTAAGCACCTCGTCACCACATTAAGCAGGGAGGGGACCAGAGCATATTACAATGTCTGACATCGTGCTTGCAAGTTCACACACCTCTTTAATGTTATTTTTAGGGATCTCTGACTGGTGAAGTCGAACATCATTAGCGCTGGCATGAATAACAATCTTACTGTATTTACGTTTAGCATTAGCCAGCACTTTTAAATTTGCCAAGATGTCAGGCGCTCTGGCTCCCGGTAAACATTTGACTATAGTGGCTGGTGTCTCTATATTCACATTCCGTACAATAGAATCACCAATAACTAGAGCACTTTCATCAGGTTTATCAGTGGGAGTTGGGAGAACCTGTTTAATGTTTTGATCGGAACAGAAGAGCGGTGTTTTGACCCACGACTACGCTGCCTCACTGTCACCCAGTTGCCCTGCTGCAGGGGCTCTGTTGCCGGGAACCGAACAATGTACAGGAAGCCCTGGGCTAGGCGCATCCAAAGCCGTATCTAGAGCCCTAACATTCTAACTGTCCTCAATTAAAGTTTGGATGTGTGTCTCTAATTCTGAAATCTTCTCTGTCAGCCTAACTATTTCCCTGCATTTATCACATGTGAATCCCTCATCTGTGACAGAGATAGACAAAACTGTACATGTGTCAAGAGATGCAAATAAACAATAGCAGGAGAAGCCATTACTCACCGTGCTTGATGAAATGTTCTTACTGCGGTTGTTTGATGAACTTGTGAAAAAACTGGAGTGAGAGAGAGGAGAGGAGAAAAGAAAAAAGCGATAGGTTCGAATGAAAACGCTAATGACAAGCTAACGAGTGCTAACGCTTTGCAGGTGTACTGCACTCACGGATATAAAATTAAAGTGAACGATCAAAATTAATCTGATAAGACTGATCGATAATATCAGAAATATGCCATCCCATTGGAGTAATGGTTTTTATACTGTACAAACTGTATATTCTATGGCCCTACACCAACCCTAACCCTCACAGTAAACTTTGTGCAGTTTTACTTTCTCAAAAAAACTAATTCTCTATGGTTTATAAGGGTTTTGAAAAATGGGGACATGGGTTATGTCCTCATAAGTCACCCTCTCCTTGTAATACCTGTGTCATACCCATGTCATCATTATACAAAGTGGTGTCCTGATATGTCACAAAAACACGCCCACACACAGTTAACTCTCATATATTATGTTAACAAATAACTAAAACCTTTATTTTGAAGGCAATTAAACACGATTAATCATTTGACAGCATATGTACTGTATATATTTATGTTCCTGTTACATTTAATGGTTTCACATTTTCTTGGTTAAACATTACAAAAGAGAGAAAAAAATATATTTATATATATTTATATTATTTTAGTTTATTTTATATTTAAAATAATAATTATACATTTCATAATGTGTTTTATGCATTTTAATATTTATTCCATAATAATAGTCAGTAAAAATTTGAACAATATTTTTGAACAATATTCTGCACCTTAGTATTGTATAACATTATAAAACAGTAGGCATTAATAGCAACTGAGTGTAAACTGGGTGTAAATGGATGACAAAATAAGAATAAATATAAGGCAATATAAACCCTCTCTATGCCTATCCTATGCAATATGAGATTTGAAAATGGAGAAAGAAAAGTTCGGTAGGCCTAAAGGGATGAAACCCAGGTCGATCACATTAAAAATTACTTTGCATGTGCTTTACTATATGAAGGCAGTCTATTTGCACTTTGCACTCAGTTTTTTTAATAGTGAACTGATGTTCAGCTGTTCTTTTTTAATAGTCAACTTATTTTCAGGTTATCATCATAAAAGCCCTGTTAACACTGTCACAGACTAGAAGATACATCTTTCATTTCATCAAGCTGAATTCTCACACAGCAGTAAAGTGCCCTTTCGGTGAGGTCTATGTGTCCCTGGACCATGGTTTTTACGGAGGGGGTAGACAACATGAATACATGCCTCCACCTAGTGGACTCTCTAGGATTATGTAAACTAGTTATCAGATGTGTGGTGTACTGCTGCTGTGTGGAATAACTGTAACTCTAATCATGATGTGCTGTATTTATTTGGATTTTTAGTTTTCCAGAAGAAAAAGTCACAAGGAGATTCTGAAACACTGTACTCTTTTCCCACAAGACAGGGTGAGATTTGTCTTTCTGAAAATTCTATAGTTTTATATGCACTATGAAGTTATGAATCTGATCCAATCATCTATAATAGATACCTATTTATTATTTATTAGAATAACATCAACAACAAAGTTAAATTATACAGCTGACATTTTATGTGCTTTCTGGTCTCCATGGTGACAGGGAGGCAGAGGGACAGCATCTCAACCACGTATGACACCTTTATGCCCAGTCAGCCACCAGGACTGGACGAGCTGATAAAACTTCAGCAGGAGGTGAAGATGGGCTCTCTGAGTATAGATGATGCTTTGGATCGATTCAATGACTGGCAGAGGCTTCAGAAGGGAATGGACAGCATCCAACAGGTAATGGACATGGTTAACCCTTTAGAATTCATTTAGTATGTTAATAAAATACTAATATGATACTTTGTACATTATCACTAGTTTGAATATAGTACTAATATTTTAACAAATGTAATTTCAATCACATATCAAACCTTGTATTGTGTTTCTGTGATGGAAATGACAATGGAAGCATCTTTGAATAAAACTGGATAAAGTTTTGTCATTAAAATAATGAGAATTATGAGACCAAAAGATTATTGTTATTTAGGCAGCTGTACTATTGATTATACATTTGTAGTAGTTTCCCTCTCAGACGCAAAGTGTATAGGACTTTACTATGGTTTTTGGTAGTCAGTTAGTCAGTCATTCTTGACTTAAGATTTGAAAAAGTTCTGTTTTCTAAGTGAAATTTATATGATTACAAAACAGATATGATATAATTCTAAGTCAGCAACAAGGTAGGGTTGCACCAGCCATTCATAAGTTCTTACTTAAAGCTGCAGTAGGTAACTTTTGTAAAAATATATTTTTTACATATTTGTTAAACCTGTCATTATGTCCTGACAGTAGAATATGAGACAGATAATCTGTGAAAAAATCAAGCTCCTCTGGCTCCTACCCAGTGGTCCTATTGCCATTTGTAGAAATACATTGCTCCCGTTAAGAAACAACCAATCAGAGCTGTGGTCCGTAACTTTGTTTGTGTTCAAAATGTAGAAAAATTTATATAATAAGCGAGTACACCATGAATCCATGAACGTTTTTAGCTTGTCCTGAATCACTAGGGTTCACCTATAATACGTGTTTATATTCTGACTATTTTAGATTGCTTCGGGGGTACCGCGGCGGAATAACCCAGTACCTTTGTGATTCTTCATAGACATAAACAGAGAGAAGTAGTTCCGGCTACGATGTTCTTCCGCAAGACGCAATCAGTTCTGTTTATTAACTGCTAGAGCGTCAAAAGTTACCGACTGCAGCTTTAAATTAGAATGTTAAGTAAAAACAAGTTTCAATTTAAAAATGATGAATTAATAACATTATTCTATATGTAAGCTATTTTTATGTAAATAACATTCAGAAACTGTGAAATATGTGAGGATCAATAAATACTTAAAGAAAAAAAAAATACATAAGAAATGCCATTCAATTATTATTTCATCTGACCTAAGCAACACAGACCAAAGCGCACAGAGGTGCTCTGTAGATGGGGTTTTGAAGATGCACTAAAAAGAAACAAAGTAAATTTTTTCACATATTGTTTTCCATCTTAATATGTACGTGAGTGTAAATGTCAGCAGCATAATATATACCTAAAGGATTGCAGGTTGTCGGGTAAAAGAAGAGCATATTGATGCAGTTCACTCAGTCTGCTATTTTATTCCAACTGTTACTCCTGACCATACATTTCCGTAAATATTTAGTTTATACATAGAGTTACACTTCAACTAAGTGTAATGGTGCAAAAAATTAAAAAAAGTAGTGCGTAAGTTGCAACTTAGTGTCCATTTATTTAAAAAATTGCCTAAGTTGGTGCAACCGGCCCCAGGACTGTACTATTTCTGTTATTTTGAGGCAGTCAATCTCTATGCATATTAAAAAAAAAAAAAAAAAATTATAATTAGCTTTTAAACAGATTAGTTTATTATTTTTACCTTACACAACCAACACATAAATTATTGATTCCTCATGGCATGAAATCTAAAAAGTGCATATTAAAGCCTGTTAATTTATTTATTTATTTTTTTTCCCCAGGAGAAAATACAGCAGCTGAGGGCTAGTATCATCAGCAACAGAGAGGATGATGAAAGTGTCTATGGTAGGGTTATTGCTAGTATATAGTATATATGATCAGTAAATCAGTAAAACTCCTATGTTTTGGGGAAGTCGTGGCCTAATGGTTAGAGGGTTGGACTCCCAATCGAAGGGTTGTGAGTTCTAGTCTCTGGCCGGACGGAATTGTGGGTGGGGGTAGTGCATGAACAGCTCTCTCTCCACCTTCAATACCACGACTTAGGTGCCCTTGAGCAAGGCATCAAACCCCCAACTGCTCCCCGGGCGCCGCAGCATAAATGGCTGCCCACTGCTCCGGGTGTGTGCTCACAGTGTGTGTGTTTTTGTTCACTGCTCTGTGTGTGTGCATTTCGGATGGGTTAAATGCAGAGCACAAATTCTGAGTATGGGTCACCATACTTGGCTGAATGTCACTTCACTTTCACTTTTTTTTCACTTTCACTAAATATATTTGAGACAAATCATTCATTAATATATGTATGCAGTGAGTTCAAGTGTTAATCAATGGCCCCATTTTAAATTTTATATATATATATATATATATATATATATATATATATATATATATATATATATATATATATATATATTATTATTATTATTTTCATTCTGGTTGCACATGAATCAAAACTTTTTTCTCAGACAAAAAACTTCTTGTGTTGTTCATTTTGCACAATCACTTTGCACTCAGTCCCTATCATTTGAGAAAACATCTAACAGATCGGCGTGATTGCTTAATGTAAAGATTACAGTGACAATATGAGAAAGAGAAAAAGAAAGTGACCTGTGTGTGAAAAGCTAACAGGCATTTTTTCTATCCATCAGATAAAATCAGCATCATCCATCACACACCAAGTAAGTAAGAAATGCCCTGCTATGAAAGTAAGAAGTTTTACTTGTTAAAGTTAAATTTTCTCTGTAGCTGTCTCCTCCTTATATGTGGGAATTGAGCTTTTGTGTATCAGGGAAACTGTTAGACCTGTTGGCTTATGCAGAAGGGTTTTAGTTACTTTGTCAGGAAAACTTTGTAACATGGAAGATTTATTATATACTTAAGATATAATAGTACCTATAATAGTATTTGTCTGTACTATACCATCCTATACTCCTATGTTTTAGCAATTTAGGAGGATCACATCTAGAGTCAGCCACCAATCACTCAGCTCTGTCTTATCATAATGACAGTGTCAGATACTTTAGTAAATTTTTATTTATTTCTGTTGTAGCTGCATCTGCAAATGAGTGTCGAAGAGCGAGTCAGCAAGCGGACACTGAGTTCTACAGTAAACCTATAAAAGGACATAATGTGAGTTTTCATTTTGCACATGCATTTACTGTTTCTTAAGAATACTATAAGACTTTGTTTCTAGCAAATGGTTTTACTCATTCAGTTATCATATTTTTCATCTGTTCTTTTTTAATAGTCAAATTTATTTAGGAAGGCAGACAAACAGTAAAAACAGGTATTAACAAGCAGACCATTTAATATTTACTTTAATAATAATAATAATAATAATAATAATAATAATATGCAAAATGTGAATTGGCTTTTTTGTAAGTTTAATTCATGAATAAAATAAAAAAAAAAAAAAAATTAATTTACACCATTATGCATCTGTATCAAGAAAAGTTTAACTGTGTGCTGCTGTGACCTTTATTGATTACATTTTCATCTTCTTTCAGACATCCTGATTGTGGAAGCACTGATCTGTCAAAGAAATTTATTAAACAATATAGTGTACATTAATATCAACAATTTCATGGCAATTCGTAACTATTTTACATGCTAATTGTGGCTTATTTGTATGTGTTTTTATGATCATGTTTGTACAAGTTCATATGATTGGCTGGCAGTTTAGGTTTACTTATTCATACGGAATAAATTTTTTCATTGAATAAGGTTGCTTAATATCCAGTGTCAGAGCAATAATAAACAATTATTCACTTGTATTTATATTACACTAAGCTAATACTTTAGAATAGGAACATCTATTCACTATTAACTAATTGCTTATTAGCATGCATACTCATAACATATTGCCTATTAATTAACCTACTATCAGTAAGCATCAAATTGGGATTTTATTGAGAGAAAACTCTTAGCAAATAGTGAATATGTGTTCCCTAATCTAAAGTGTTACTTCCACTGTTTAATTCTCCCACTACTTCTTTTTAAATGACTACTCAAGATTGTGTTGTACATTTTCATACAGAGATCTTTTTGTATCCTTTACTGCCCCCCCCCCCCCCCAAAAAAAAAAAAACATTTAGACAATATATTGACAATTTCTTTACAATGTTGCCAATAAAGAAAATTCAATCTGCAATTCTACCATAATTTGATGATAATGTCTATTTTAATTACATTGCATGTTCTGACCTCACTTTATTAGTAGTAGTAGTAGTAGTAGTAGTATTAAGCAGATTTACAGTGTGAAATCTAAAAATCTGCATGCATTTCTTAGAAAACAATACCAGTCTTGGCTGTGCAATGTTCACAAGGGGGTGCTGTGCAACCAACCATAGTAAACGGTTTTCTGGCTCAGATCTCTCATGTTGTATTGATGGGCATTTTAATAGACAAAAACAAAGCCACTGCACAACCCAATGTCCCTGTGGACCTCTCAGTTCCATTCGGATCGCTGATTGTAAGTAAGGACACAATCAAACATCTGGGGAAAAGCATCTACAGAAGAGTGAGGTCTTCCCCACATGCTGCTTCGGTGTCAAGGGAAGTGGCTCTAATGTGGCTCTGTGATTCGAGGCGAAACACCGGGAGCAGCGCTGCGCTCTGCCTGCCAACCCTAGCAGCTGGACACATTTGCATTATCAATCATGCTCTTTGTGAATAATATGTATTAAAGCCTTGCCACTCCACAGTGCTTAGATGAGCCAGATTTGCCTCCAGAGATGATTTGGCTCCTACAGTCATAGTGGCATTTGTGTCGTGTGTTTACCTGTCACCTGCTGCTCTGGGAAAGAGATGGGCTTACTGATCCAGGGCTGGACTGAGCTTCAACATTCCCTCTTCAACTCTGAGATCATTCCATATAGGGTAAATGAAGCCCCAACAGCCAGTATGATATTGTGTCATGTTAGATCTCGGGCAGTTCACTTGAAAGAGAATTATCAGTGAGCATCTAATCACCACTCTGAGTTGCCGAAATAAATATGATTATTGATACTATAGTCCTTGGCCTCTTGGAAATTCACATCATGAATCATCATCATCATCTCTCTCAAGCTTAGGCTGGAAGTGGGATGATAAACCCTATACAAAGGATTAGGTTTTCCCTAAAGTATAGCACTTTATCAGGGGGAGTGAAGGGCAGGATTAGGATTCAAATTCACCAACAAAGCTTTCATAAAACCACAAACTGATAGAGATCAAACCCAGCTGAGGCTCACACTCAATGGCAAAGCCAACGGGAAACCCAGACTGGAATTTCTCAGACCTCTGCCATTTATCAGCCATTTTCTTATATTTTTTTTTTATTTGATGTGATTAACTAACCTTTCCAGATGTGTTTGGTATAAAGCATCTCCTTAGAGTCGATGTAAAATTGCAGCTCCTGTAGTTTTTTACATAACAGATGCAATCAAGTCCACTGAAACACAATTGCACACAAAAATGCACTTTAGTCCCTGTCCCTGTGATTAAAATACAGAATTATACACAGTTGCTTCCTCTTTGCAACCTAACAGAAATCAGGCAATTATACAGTCAGTGATATTCTTTCATCCCATAATCCCCCTGCATGTGTACAGTATATGTGACCCTCCACAGACAAGGGCCAAGGCCACAGTCTGGGCGCCTCCAGTTTGTAAGAAGAGCTTTGATTTAGGGTTCCTGCCTGGGTAGAACTAAGCCATTGAACTGAGTCCACCACAGCTCCTCATTCTGCCTTAATCTCCCTACCACATTATGAGCATGTATTGAGGAGATTAAACACTAAAGCAAGTGTTTGACAGGAACTGTAATGCATTGATATGACTTCCAGGGAAACATATTTCCAAAGTTAAACAAATGAGTCACAAATGTGTACACTATTGCTAACAGTCATAGTCTTCTTATTAGTGTAAATGGTACTCTCTATTAACATGTTGCTAATGGTTTGTCCTCTTATTGCTGAGTGTTTGTACTTCTAAGAACAATGCATGGAGTGACTCCTAATCACTAAGTATACACAAGAGCCAGGTGTACTCCGAGTGTGTTAGCCCCAACTGCTCCTTAACAGATGTTTAATGTGGAATTTCATTGAAGTACTGGCAGGCGAAAGTCATTAAGTATGAGGCACTGATCTAACTTTTAACTTGTCATTATAATGCAATGCATTAAACATGTTTGATATTTCCAAACTCCCATCATTATGTAAAATACCTACAAATCTACAAATCAGCATCAATCACACCTAAAGAAGAAGAAATAATATTAATGTCTGTATGTGCTTAGAGAGGAACTGGGAACCCTGAATGTTCAAACACAGCTGATCTCAACTCTTTTACAAATAATATTTGGCTAAAGGAGAAAAAACAAGATAACCATCAATTATACCTAGACAGACGTGAGGCGTTCTTTATGGTCTTCATTGGTCTCTCATTTAACTTACACAACATATGTTTTAAAAATGCTTAAATTGAGATGATTAGTATTTTATTGTATTAGTTAGCTGTAGTGTAATGTTTTGTATATATTTATTGTTTTGTACTGGTACAAAAAAAATATATATTTAATTTTATTTGTAGCACTTTGGGTAATAGAAAAGCACATTATTAATAAAATGTATCATTACTACTACTGCTACAGTATATGGCTGCATTTACACTTGGCATTAACATGCGTTCACTGTGATCGAATCAAGCAGATATGATCATCATCAGCCAGGAAACAACACGTTTACACTTGGCAACATCAACATGACTTCTCTATCTGGATAAACGATCAGGTCTGTACCATGCAATTTTCGGGCAAAGTCGGGCAAAGTATTTAAAAAAATAATTGGAGCCAATCAGCAGTAGGGGACATGTCTACTCATGAGGAGAGGAGAGAGTGCTCAGTGCACAGGAAGGACATTAGCTAAGCCAAGTGACGACATAAAGATAGAGATGGCGAATAAAAAACTATAGACTAAAACGTCTGCAGAACAAAAGAAGGCTTCATATAAGATTTTTTTCTTCTCAATAGGTGAGTAACATTGTTTTTCCTCAACTAGCTCTGGACCAGGACACACAGATCGGATAACATTTTGATCAGAAGTGCATTACACTTGTCTTTTCAGAGTGTATGTGGACAACATCTGGATACAGGTTGCATGTGAATACCAAGTGTAAATGCAGGCTATGTTTAAATTTAGATACTAAAACAGCAGGAAAGTATCTGCAAAAAGTCTGTTGTGATTTAATCCATTTCCCCTGGGTGCTCCAGCAGGGCTTTTAATATCTTCCTGTGCTTCCTTTTGTTAACCTGATGCAGTCACAGCAGAAGTAGGGACTGTCCTTCAGTAAGTCTCTATCAAGCACTTACTACAATGCCCCCCCGGCAGAATGTTTCATTCATCAACATCCTCTCTTGCCCTGGTTCTGGTGTTTAAGTGCTCCTTTCCACAACTACCCCATTCCCTGAAAGGCAAAACAACATCTGGTGCAAGGGCAAAGGTACACAGGACAGCGCAGCTCCTGCTGACCCCTTGTCTGTCTGATCAGGGGCCAAAAGATACCCCTGGAGTGTGGGTGTACCCTTGAGTCTTTAAACTGAAGCCCATGTGCTGGAGCTTTGGGTAGATTAGTAGCACTGTTCCCCAGTGTAGAGCTTTTGTGCAGCAGCACCCAGGTGAGGCCAAGCTGTCCAAGGCCACAGGGATGCACTAATTCCACCGCAGGCCAGCGTTTCTGCGTTTTCAATCAGCTCCTGAAAGGTCACTTCCGCTGAGGTGGAGCTAGAAGACTAGGTGATAACAAAGTTAAATGGGACACACAGATTGAATCAAAGGCTACGATGATATGAACAGGGATTGTTAAAGGCTTTATATTTTATTTGAGCTATACTTCTGAGAGAAAAAACTCCTTTTTTTATTTTTTTATACACATTTATGTATATATATATATATATATATATATATATATATATATATATATATATATATATATATATATATATATATACATACACATGGCAACTAAAATATTAATTATACTTAAATCCGCTGATTCGCTCATCACTGATTTCATTTGCAAAGATCTTTGTATACTATTGTATAGTATACCAGATGAATTCACAAGATTGAGTGCAAACAAAATCAGTTTGAAAGATCTATATCAAAACAGAATAAAGAAAGAAAGAAAGAAAGAAAGAAAAAAAAAAAAAACCTTTGAGTCCAACAACTTCTGCCTCAGATATAATGGGCAGTGTTGGTCATCTTACTTGAAAAAAAGTTATTAGTTACAGTTACAAATTACTTCTCCCAAAATGTAATTGAGTTAGTAACTCAGTTACCACATTGTAAAAGTAATTAGTAACTCAGCAGTAACTCAGCAAGTAACTGTGACGTTATTTTTTATGTTCTATAACGCTATTACGTCCTATAACATATTTTATATATTAACTGATTGAAGAATAAAAACATTATAAGTATTTTAGAAAATTATGTATTTATTTGAACTCAATAGATTGCAGCCTGCCATATGATATGCATAGAAATAAAAACATATAAAAAATAATATTGAAAATAAAATTCAAGTACAAAATTAAGAAGAACAAATTTAAACTTGGGTAAAAAGAAACAAAGGGAAACCTGACCATGTGCAAATCTCTGTAACTGCATATTAGGCCTAAAGTTACTACAATAAACAGAACACTATCCAACTCTTATGGTGCGTTCACACCAGACGCGAATAGAGCATCTGGTGCGAGTGGTTTCAATGTTAAGTCAATGCAAAGACGTGAATAGACAACCTCCAAAAATCTGCAAAACATTTTTAAATAAACCACATATTTGATTTTAAAAAAACTACATTCTCGCATGAAATAATTTTAAACCTACATTTCATGAAACGATAACAGTAATATTTAGAAAACTATCTGAATAAAAATGGTGGTTGAAAATGCTGCATGAACTCAACTGGCAGAAGCCCCCCCATGACGCGAATTCGCGTCTGTTGTAAAGTTAATAGGCTTGTTTGAGATGAGCAAAATCTGCGGAGAAATGATCACCGGTGATCAGCGCGAGATGCATGCCGGTTAGAAATGTGTCCGAGTTACGTCCGCTTGCTCTGATGTCATGCTGACGTATGCCCAAAATCTCTCGCGAGTGCAAGGCACCAGGCGTGTCGGATTCTGCAGTCGGGGCGCAGTTGCTCTCTACCGACTGCGCTGACCAAAAGTACGATGGGAAACGACTTGCTGACGACCTACACAGCTAAATGCTCATTGGTTTAAACAACTGTGATGTATTGTTCTTTTTTAAAATGTTTGATTTTACAATTCTAATATCATGTTTTATGTGTATATGTTATGTGTGAATATTACCAAACTATCTGAAAGTGCGATCTCTTTGGGTTCTGCAATTAAATTTTTATAAAAAATAAATAAATAAATAAAAACACAGGTCTGTATTAAAGAAATAAATATTGATAAACACGTCTTTGGTATGTAATTAAATGGGTGTCCTGTTCATTTTATTTATTTTCATATAAAAGCAACAGAACTTGAATTACATCCAGTTTATTAGCAACCCTGTGCACGAGCATGAATACCACGATAGCCATCTTTGATCTCACAGGTGTCCAATCCACTACCAGAAGAGAGATCTGTCTGGCTTGCCTGCGCTTTGTTCACTCCTCCTTTCACTGCAGCCGCCTACGCTCGCATACATTTCAGGCGAGGCAAGATTTTTTCTCAAATCTGAGAAAAAAATAAATAAATAAATATATATATATATATATATATTTATATATATCATTATTATTTATTAATTTAAAATGCACCATGTGTGAGCCTATTGTGTGTAGTAAATTGTGTCGACGGGTTGGTGATTCCGGATCTAAACCAACAACATGTATGTTAGACCCTATACCATCTAAGCTCCTAAAAGAGGTGCTTCCAGAAGTCATAGATCCTCTTCTGACTATTATTCCTCATTGTCATTAGGATATGTCCCCAAAACCTTCAAACTGGCTGTTATTAAGCCTCTCATAAAAAGAAAACACAACTTGACCCCAAACAACTAGTTAATTATAGACCAATCTCGAATCTCCCTTTTCTGTCCAAGATACTACAAAAGGTGGTATGCTCACAATTATATTCCTTCTTAGAGAAAAATGGTATATGTGAGGATTTCCAGTCAGGATTTAGACCATATCATAGTACTGAGACTGCTCTCCTTAGAGTTACAAATGACCTGCTCTTATCATCTGATCGTGGTTGTATCTCTCTATTACTGTAGTTCTATTGGATCTTAGTGCTGCGTTTAACACAATTGACCACAACATTCTTTTGCATAGACTTGAACACTTTGTTGGCATTAATGGAAGTGCATTAGCATGGTTTAAATCGTACTTATATGACCGCCATCAATTTGTAGCAGTGAATGAAGAGGTATTATATCGATCACAAGTGCAGTATGGAGTACTTCAAGGCTCAGTACTAGGGCCGCTACTCTTCACGCTCTATATGTTACCCTTGGGAGATATCATCAGGAAACATAGTGTTAGCTTTCACTGCTCTGCTGATGATACTCAGCTCTATATTTCTTCGCGGCCTGGTGAAACACACCAATTTGAAAAACTAATGGAAATCATAGTCGATATAAGAAACTGGAGGATGAGTAATTTCTTACTGCTAAATTCTGAAAAAACAGAGGTGTTAATTATAGGACCAAAAATCTTTGCACGTAATAACCTAGAACACTATCTAATACTTGATGGCTGCTCTGTCAATTCTTTGTCATCAGTTAGGAACCTAGGTGTGCTAATTGATCAGCAATCTTTCCTTAGAAAGCCACGTTTCTAGCACTTGCAAAACTGAATTTTCCATCTCAAAAATATATCTAAATTACGGCCTATGTTCTCAATGTCAAATGCAGACATGTTAATCCATGCTTTTATCACCTCAAGGTTAGATTATTGTAATGCATGGTTGTTCTGCACGCTTAGTAAACAAACTACAGCTAGTCTAAAATGCAGCAGCAATAGTTCTTACTAGAACCAGGAAGTATGACCATATTAGCCCGGTCCTGTCAACACTGCACTGGCTCCCTATCAAGCATTGTATAGATTTGAAAATATTGCTTATTACTTATAAAGCCCTGAATGGTTTAGCACCTCTCCTTTTACTTTATATTCTCTCAGAGATGCATGTTTCTAAACTTCTCCTGTCCAATCATCCTAGTACTTGTCCACTTGATCCGATCCCCACTCACCTAGTTCAAGTGATCTCTTCTTCAGTCATACCTTCGCTTACTCACGTTATCAACTCCTCTCTTCACTCTGGAACATTTTCCTCAGCATTTAAGCAGGCTCAGGTAAGTCCACTGCTCAAGAAACCATCTCTAAATCCAGCGCTTCTTGAAAACTACAGACCGGTATCCCTTCCATTCGTTGCAAAGACACTTGAACGAGCTGTGTTCAACCAGCTTTCTATGTTCCTTGTACAGAACAACTTCCTGGACAGCAACCAATCTGGCTTCAAAAGTGGCCACTCAACTGAGATTGCTCTGCTCACCTCGGCTAGACCTTCTGATATGTGCCGCTGGCTCTGATGTCTCTTTAGTGGTTAAACATAAAATATAATTCAGCTGCGGGTAAATCTAACAGGTTTTCTTTGGTCTGTATTCAATTTATCTATATGTTAAACTGAAAATAAAAAAGGCAAATTTATATAATATTTTCGTTTCATTGTAATATATATATATATATATATATATATATATATATATATATATATATATATATATATATCCCTGAACTAAGTACATTTCTGCAGCTGTTCTTATGTTAAAATGAAAACGAAAGGAGGCAGTGGTATTTGATATCCTATTTAGTTTTATTGTAAATATACAGAGAGGAAAATTCCGGTAGCCATGATCAGCTGACTGAAGTTATCAAGAACGCTGCTGTTTGCAGATTTTTAGGACTTGCGTCATCACGGACATCACTCCCGAGACGAATGCACAAAGTTTGAACTACCGAGGAGGATGCACGTTGTAGCAGAAATGAGTCAAATCAGACAAATCAAAGAGTCTATCAGAGCTGTGTGCATTGAAACATGAGCTGAATTCCTCAAGGAAGTCATAAATCAGTTCTAGTGCCACAGGAACCAAGCAAGATAACCAACCAACCAACTTGTTCACACAACAGCTTTCAACATTAACACCAATAGAACAATTATTGACAATTTTAATTCGAAGAAGAGATTGTCAAATTTATTGTTCGTGATTGGAATGCAACGCTGGACATCACATGTAAACCCAGGAGATCAAGTTAAATACTTGCATTGACTTCCCCCCCCAGCCAGTGAAACCAGACTGAAATTCCTAAGGGGGAAGGGCTTTAAACCTTTGTCTTCACAGAAAAGTCCTTTGCCAGAGAATGGCAAAGAAACCCTTTTTATACATTATATATGGACCAGAATGAACTCAAAAAAGACTTATGAATGAATCATTCCATTGCTTAACTCCATATTCATTTACGTGTAACCCACACATTTGACTATCATGTATAATCACTTATTGTGTATGTCTTTTGATAACTATAGGATACCTAGTCATGTCTAGTATTCAAATAATCGCATTTTCTTGCTTGATATTGTCCTGACAATCATTTATTTGTAAAATATATCATAATCATGTTATAGGAATCATGTCCAAAATTAGACCCTGTGAGGCAAGAACCACATGCTTGGTAAGATAAACAAATGATTTATGATACCCAAGACTCAAGAACATATCTGATTGGTCAAGGCAACATTTGAGGGGTGGCCAACAGGAAGTTTTAAATACTTTGGACACGATGTAATTTGGTTTTTTAGTCATGCCTTGTTTTTAGTCATGCCTTGCTTTTAGTCTGCCTGCTGCTATTAGCCATGTCGGCTTTTAGTCGGCTTTTAGTTCTAGTCTAGCTGCTGCTATTAGCCATGTCGGCTTTTAGTTCTAGCATTGCTCGTGCTATCAGTCATGCCTGCTCTTAGCTTTTAGCTTGTAGCTTTGCTACCTAGCTTTAGCTTGTAGCATCTAGCCATGCGGTAGTCATCATTGTTCTTTGAGCGCGGTTCCAGCGTGCCTGCCTGCTGCTACTATGAGAAGGAACACAACCTAGTCTCGTCATGCCTGCTCTTAGCTTGTAGCTTTGCTACCTAGCTTTAGCTTGTAGCATCTAGCCATGTGGTTAGTCATCATGGTTCTTTGAGCGCGGTTCCAGCGTGCCTGCCTGCTGCTACTTATGCCACAATGAGAAGGAACACAACCTAGTCTCGTCAAACTTTATTTCTTTTCTTTTCCGTTTGAGAGTTTCGTGTTCTGAGTTAAATTTTGTAACGTCCATTCAACTTCAACCAGCGAACACGACTCTGCACTTTCAGCCAACGCCCAACAACCACGGGCTTCCCAAGACGTCACTTCAGAGACTGAACTTCCAGCCAATCAACGACCTCGGGATAGCCCTTTCACCGAGGCTCCTTCTTCACAGGAGATGCAAGTAACTTTACCTCCAGACTGTGACCTTTACTGGTGTATCTAATATAATTTTAACCTCATTGAGGAACTCAATGCGAGCGCTAATTACGTGATTGATGGTTGTTCATGTTTATGCAATTTAACGTATTGCTGTTAACTTGGGATTCCATATTTCCATTCTCTTAAACTCATCTTTCCCTAACTTTCGACCTTCCTGCAACTTGTGTGAATGTGTGTGTGCGTGCGTTTATGTGTAAGATTAGTTTATATGTCTTAGATTTATCTAATAAAGCCTTATTCATATTGAAAAGAGAAGTATCTTGTGTTTTGTGCTTACAAGTTAATGTCTTAAACTGCCGATCTTGTTACTGTGCTAATTGATAGTGTTTTCACTATAGTTTGGATATTAGTATCCAGCGCAGATTTGATGTTAAACGGCTCGTTCACTGAACCGCAGGCGCGTCTCCGTGAACAGCCGTGAAACAGTGATTCTGTTCAAATTCCCTTTAAAATCTTAAATGATTCCCTTTGAGCTAAATTGACCTGTTTCCCTTACATTTATTATGGTGGAGAATGCGGGCAGTTTAATCTAAATTGTGAGCATAAACCAAGTTATTTAATCTTTGATTTTGCTAAAGGAATGAAAGGTGAGAAGCTTGCGAGACTGGAGTGTGTGTTTGTGTTTGTGTGACGTAAGCAGCGCGCGCCCTCCCGCTTGAATGAAAGGAGCTAGAGGAGACTTTAAGTCGAGTCCGTCTCCCCTTTATTATCAGCAGTAAGTGAACTTAAAAGTAAACATCTGAGATCGTACAATAAGGTAGAAATTGAGCGTGTTCCTCATTTGTGTAATGCCTTGTTTTATAGCTGATTTGATTTCACTGCGTGTTCCAGTGTCTCAAACGCTATCTCAGTCACTGTTTGCTGAACGGAGCTAAACTGTTAGTGTTTAAAAAGGGATATAAATCGGTGAATAAAGAATAGTTTTGAGCGGGTTCCTCAATCTATTTATCAAAGTCCCCGTATTCATATTTCATATAGTTTGATTGCCAGTGCGTGTTCCACTGCCGAATCAAATTTGATATTCGACTCCCCTAAGTTAACGTTAAACATTAGAGAACAATGTTTGCCCATTTGTATCCGTTCACAAAGTGAATGCAATCTCGCGTAACACTGCGTGTGCCCGAGAGTAATTTGAATGGGAGTGTTTTAAAAGCTTGATCAAGTAAATTTTAACTGTGTACCAACAGCGAAGGAAAACTTTTATGTTTGTGTCCAGAAAAACTGGCACGGAGATTCAAATTGCTGAGATTGATATAACTGTGTTCCCTTAACTACAGCAGGAAGCTGCTATATCTGAATTAAGATAAATTTAACTATACAAACTGAGAGTTTAAGTGCCACATCGCAAAACCAACTGGAAGGCGGTGTTGTTATTTGTACAGTGTTGAAATGAGCCGACATTTCATGTAACATGCTTAACTGTATTTGCAACAATGCAACGATTCATGTGCTGATCCACTAGAATGTGTTTTGGTTGCCATAGTCACGACCGTGACCCAGAAGCCTAACGTACTTCCGGAGCAACTCTGAACTGTGCACGCGCAGCGCACAAACTCTGCGGTGTCGCTAAGCTAACGAAACCATTGCATTTACATTGAAGTCTATACTAAAGCCACTAGCCTCAAAGGTTAGCCGTTAGCATTACCATCCAGTGGTAGAATAATGTGTGTTTGGGCAACGCTGACGTGATTTAACCATTTTCAACATCTTAACTAACACTTGTTAGTCTCTTTCTTTTTATCGCTCTGTTTTCTCACTAGACCACTTATTTTCATTTTACTAGAAAGGGAAATACTGACTCACAATTATTAATTGTCAAATTGAAATTTAATTGAAACATTAAATTTATTTTGAATCATTTAAAATTTCCCTCTCAGATCATTTCATATGATCTTTTATTTCTAGTATTCTCTTTTGGGTCTTATTATTTTAGGAATGAATAAGCCTTGAACTTTGGAAGTTTAAGTAAACTTATTCTTCCTAATTTATTTATTACCCATCTGAATATATGCTATTCAGACCTTTAATTATTTGAATGCGTTTTACCCCTCTTCCTATTTTGGTTATACACTTAACCACTATTGTTTTACTTATTGATTTCCTTTTTTTTTTATTTCATTTTTGCATATTTTGCCCATTTATTAATTTTTTTAATTTTACTTTTTCTTACCATTTCTTTACTTTGTGTATCCTAGCCTGGGAACGACAAACCTGAGCCCTAAAAGGAGACATTGTTATCCCTCACTACGAGTTAAAATAAATTAGAAAGACAACTCTCTTTCATTTAAAATTTATTTTGTTTGATTAGTTGTGCAGCAACTAACACAACGCTCTCCTTGTAGTTGAGGTAACCGCTTCTGAGACTTACCATCTCCGTCCTCTCTCTCCTTTACTTTCCTCTTCTCTTTTTACATTTGTAGGACATGTAAGAACCATCAATCAATTCTAAGTGAAGTAAATACACAATCGTGCCAAAGACGACGAATCATCCTTATGAATTTGATTGTAATCATCCTCTCATTTGTTCTTCCTAACCTCCCTACATTTGGAAACGCATTCCAAGTTTTAGCATCTCATGCAACGTTGAGATCGATTTAATAGAGATACGTGTTGAGCAACTGTCGCCTTCGCTGACTCCCTGGTGAGCGGTCCAACTGAAAGGTGTACGGTGTCAATCCTGTCAGACTAAGAAAAGAGATATCAGAATTATTATTGTATTCTTTTGTCCAAAGCAAGAAATATAATAATATTATTTACGTTTTTGATAACATTTAATTGGAAAAAATAATTTTCCTCATTTGAAAAACAGAAATTTTGCTTGTCATTTGAATTTGTTTTTCACCTCTGTCTCTCTTTTCCTCTTCCTCATTAGAGTGACAAAGTCTTCGCATCTCTAGTCTACTTAGACACCCTGAGACCAACACAGTCATCACCACATTTCACTAGTGGTTCACAATCACTGATACAACACTTAGTTGTCCCACCACACATAGGCTTTTACTCCACACAGATCTGTGTCAGTCTCTCTTCTCCCCAGCGTGCCAACATGCCGCAGACTGCAGACCCCATTGCCCATGGGGAAGATGTGAACATTTGGCTGAGAGGCATAACAGACAGCCTCACTCCAAAGACATTTGAACTGTTATTATTTTTAATAATAATCCTAATCCTGAGAAGATTCCTGACACAAGGTTCAAGCCAGAACAACAACCACGAGGAGCTAGTCAAGATCACGAGCTCACTAAGCTATGCCTTCACAACCCAGCTGAAACTGAGCGACAAGCACATCACCCACCTTCAAGAGGAGCTGACAGGTGCTCAACGTCGCATAGACAAGCTGGAAGTGAAAGTTCAAAATCAACTCAAAGCACCCAGCGAGAGGGAGCAGGATACAACAGAACAAGTTATGAAGCTCCTAGCAGCCCTGGCAGCAGCTCAGCTCGACCAGCGACATGCAACGGCTGCTCAGAAAGACCTGGTAAACAGACTCCAGTATGCCGAACAGCTACTAGAGAAAGCCAAGCTAGACATCAGAAACAAGAACTCTGAAATCAGTGCTTTGAAAGACCACCTTGAAAGGTACAGAACTGAAATGGACAATCTGACCCAACAACTAGATGATACCAACGATGAGCTCTACATGGTCAGAAAAGAACTCCAAAATGCTTACAAGCACAAACTAGAGCCAAGAAAAGAGAAACATCTCTTAGCCTCATCACTGCTGAGCAGAGCAGAGTCCCACGTCCAAGAACTGGCATGTGACGAAAGGAGCGAAGGGCCACAACCCAAAACCTCACCTGCCTTCGCCACACAACCCTTTCCTGCCAACGAAAGAAAACCTCCCGTCCAAGGCCTTGAAGCTGCACACGGGATGACCATCAAAGACCTCAACAAGCTGTCTAAAAACATCAGCAGGTTCAACCCGAACTCCACAGAGAGCCCCGACATCCAAGCTTATCTGCGAGATATCGAATTTCACCTGGAAGTGAGACCTCATGTGACTGACAGAGACTGGTTATACCTCCTTAGAGCCACGTCCAGCTCCGAGGTACGAAACTTTCTAGATCGACAGCCCAGTCAAACCAAGTCAAACTACCAGCGACTTCGTGAGGTCCTGATTAAAGAGTTTACAGACCCAGAGTCTGAACATGGACTGTTAACTGCCTTGGAAACCAAACAAGGTCGTCAAGAGACTCCACAAGCTTACTACAACCGACTCCGACAATCCTACTTTGGTGCACACAACAACTCTGACCTTGAAGAGGATGTGAACTTCAAAACCCTCTTCCTAAAGAATCTGCACCCTGGAGTCAGTCACCATCTAGGTGTCATGGCCTGTCCGAACTCCATGACCATCCAACAGTTGCGTGACCTAACACAGAAGGCCTATAACAAGCAGAAGTTGGCCTCAAAGAAAGGTAACAAAACCTCCACACTCTTGAACTCTGTCAACAAAGACTCAAGCCTTGCACTGGACGACACCCAGTGGCATCACAACACCAGAGTCTTCCATCAAGAGCACAGAGAACGTGACGCCCATATCCACGACCGCTTTCAGCCCAACTGCTGGAAAAATCCATGGGACCAGCCACGCTTCTCAAGAAACCAAAAGGATAAGAACATCTGGAAACCTAACCAGATATCCAAAGGTAATCAGCTGACTCATCCAAGAGCAACTCGTGTGGGTAAGCGACAACAAAACCCACCTCAGCACCACTCAGACATGCACAGTGCTGAGTATGCACAAGAACATAACCGCTTACCATTAGAAGACACGGAACAAGTCATGGAACAACTAAGAGAGTTCCTTCAAGACAATTTACATGCATATGACCACAAAGTTGAGTCGTGCTCGCTGTGACCAGCGACAGAACGGAAGGCCGGTGATCACCTGGTGCACCACATCAGAGATGACAAGCACCTGTTCAACAACGACCCAGAACGAACAAGTCTTTCACGGCCAACTGTTGATGAAAAATCTGAGGTACTAAAGGACATCACCTCAGTCACTAACAAACTGTCAAATGAACTCCAACTCCAAGTTCCAAATTCCCTGTCTGTGCAACAGCAACCACCAGAGCACAGAAGGTCAGAAAGTCTGCTACAGCCAGAAGGCATCACAAGAAGAATGCAACATAGGAGACAAGTTTTGCAACTCAGCTTCACACAGCCATGCCAAACTGCCTCCGACTGTCTGCTAAAGAACTTCCTGCCTTGCTGGACTGACCCCTCATTAGACCATGGACACGCCCTCATCCAAGCCAAGGATGCTGAGAGCCAGTCTTAAGTGACATTCTAGAAAAAGGGGGAGACAACACAGACTTGAACAGATCTGACCACACATGCACTACACCAGTAATACACAACATTACCTACACCCAGAGGTAAACACATCTACTGATAACACAGTCAACAAACATATTCTTCCCACAGGTAGAATATCCAACTTTTAGCGTAACAAAGTTACACATACCCACCATGAAGAAACGTGCAGCCATCCTCACAATAGGTAGAACACCTGACACTAAGTTAAGGTTCACGACACACTAGCTGCACCTGACATCCTAGCTCAATAGTAGTTGTAACACATGCTAGGAAAACCCACAGCAGCCTTGTTTTGTTTTGTTCTTCTTTTACCTATCCTTCTCCTTCCCCTCTTTCCTGAGTAGGTGAAACGCCTAGACACCCTGCGAGGGTCGAAGGTCTGATATTAGGATTGACTCGCAACACCTAATATCCGCCAGCCACTCTAAACTGAATGGAAGCCAGAGAGCTCCATGCATGATAGGTCAATCCATTGAATTGAAAATGAAATTACTAGAAAACTAATGGTAAACATGTAAAGTAAGACAACCTAGAAGAACCAAACAAAGTTAACCACAAATTTGATTGATGAATCAAAATAAAAACAATTTCCAAGACGATCTAAACTATCCTCAATGTGCTAAACTACATTGACTAATTGAACTTAACCATGTGTACCTAAATAACCTGATGCCTGCACCAGTACAGTAACTGTCATGGAGGTGTTGTCTTGCTGTTTGCTGTGTTTGTCTGCTTCTTCTGCCTTTGTTTCTCCAGCGATCGACGATGTCTTCACCTAAACACCTCGCCGATCGAAAGGGGGATATATGTAGCAGAAATGAGTCAAATCAGACAAATCAAAGAGTCTATCAGAGCTGTGTGCATTGAAACATGAGCTGAATTCCTCAAGGAAGTCATAAATCAGTTCTAGTGCCACAGGAACCAAGCAAGATAACCAACCAACCAACTTGTTCACACAACAGCTTTCAACATTAACACCAATAGAACAATTATTGACAATTTTAATTCGAAGAAGAGATTGTCAAATTTATTGTTCGTGATTGGAATGCAACGCTGGACATCACATGTAAACCCAGGAGATCAAGTTAAATACTTGCATTGACTTCCCCCCCCAGCCAGTGAAACCAGACTGAAATTCCTAAGGGGGAAGGGCTTTAAACCTTTGTCTTCACAGAAAAGTCCTTTGCCAGAGAATGGCAAAGAAACCCTTTTTATACATTATATATGGACCAGAATGAACTCAAAAAAGACTTATGAATGAATCATTCCATTGCTTAACTCCATATTCATTTACGTGTAACCCACACATTTGACTATCATGTATAATCACTTATTGTGTATGTCTTTTGATAACTATAGGATACCTAGTCATGTCTAGTATTCAAATAATCGCATTTTCTTGCTTGATATTGTCCTGACAATCATTTATTTGTAAAATATATCATAATCATGTTATAGGAATCATGTCCAAAATTAGACCCTGTGAGGCAAGAACCACATGCTTGGTAAGATAAACAAATGATTTATGATACCCAAGACTCAAGAACATATCTGATTGGTCAAGGCAACATTTGAGGGGTGGCCAACAGGAAGTTTTAAATACTTTGGACACGATGTAATTTGGTTTTTTAGTCATGCCTTGTTTTTAGTCATGCCTTGCTTTTAGTCTGCCTGCTGCTATTAGCCATGTCGGCTTTTAGTCGGCTTTTAGTTCTAGTCTAGCTGCTGCTATTAGCCATGTCGGCTTTTAGTTCTAGCATTGCTCGTGCTATCAGTCATGCCTGCTCTTAGCTTTTAGCTTGTAGCTTTGCTACCTAGCTTTAGCTTGTAGCATCTAGCCATGCGGTAGTCATCATTGTTCTTTGAGCGCGGTTCCAGCGTGCCTGCCTGCTGCTACTATGAGAAGGAACACAACCTAGTCTCGTCATGCCTGCTCTTAGCTTGTAGCTTTGCTACCTAGCTTTAGCTTGTAGCATCTAGCCATGTGGTTAGTCATCATGGTTCTTTGAGCGCGGTTCCAGCGTGCCTGCCTGCTGCTACTTATGCCACAATGAGAAGGAACACAACCTAGTCTCGTCAAACTTTATTTCTTTTCTTTTCCGTTTGAGAGTTTCGTGTTCTGAGTTAAATTTTGTAACGTCCATTCAACTTCAACCAGCGAACACGACTCTGCACTTTCAGCCAACGCCCAACAACCACGGGCTTCCCAAGACGTCACTTCAGAGACTGAACTTCCAGCCAATCAACGACCTCGGGATAGCCCTTTCACCGAGGCTCCTTCTTCACAGGAGATGCAAGTAACTTTACCTCCAGACTGTGACCTTTACTGGTGTATCTAATATAATTTTAACCTCATTGAGGAACTCAATGCGAGCGCTAATTACGTGATTGATGGTTGTTCATGTTTATGCAATTTAACGTATTGCTGTTAACTTGGGATTCCATATTTCCATTCTCTTAAACTCATCTTTCCCTAACTTTCGACCTTCCTGCAACTTGTGTGAATGTGTGTGTGCGTGCGTTTATGTGTAAGATTAGTTTATATGTCTTAGATTTATCTAATAAAGCCTTATTCATATTGAAAAGAGAAGTATCTTGTGTTTTGTGCTTACAAGTTAATGTCTTAAACTGCCGATCTTGTTACTGTGCTAATTGATAGTGTTTTCACTATAGTTTGGATATTAGTATCCAGCGCAGATTTGATGTTAAACGGCTCGTTCACTGAACCGCAGGCGCGTCTCCGTGAACAGCCGTGAAACAGTGATTCTGTTCAAATTCCCTTTAAAATCTTAAATGATTCCCTTTGAGCTAAATTGACCTGTTTCCCTTACAACGTCCAATTTTGAGAAATATGCGCAGACCTATGTCACCAGTCTATTTGCCTAATCTTCCCGGTACTTTACACCGCGGTGGAAACGCAGAAATCAACAGGTCTGGGGGGAAAAAAGTTCCTTTTTTATCCAGCTGATATGTTTAGAAGAAGCATTCAAGAAATTCAATGAACAAATATAAAAATAAAACGCTATATAAACTGAATCCTAAAGTAACTACTGTATATTAAATGTAACTAATGAGAGAGTAACTCTAACACTGAGTTGACACTGCTGAGAATGCATGTTGCGTTGTACAGTATATGATGGATGCACCAGAACTGCAGCTGATAGAATGTGCTCTGTAGCACGATACTACAATATTTCTTCAAAAGCACATCATGGAGACATTTTACTTATCCATGATCAAAAATCATCATATCGCACACCCCTAGACTCCATTTTGGAAAAGGTGGTCATCCACCCCTCTAACAAGTCACCTTTATTTATATAGTGCTTTAAACAAAATATATTGCGTCAAAGCAACTGAACAACATTCATTAGGAAAACAGTGTCAATAATTTAAAAAAATGACAGTTAAAGACAGTTCATCATTGAATTCAGTGATGTCATCTCTGTTCAGTTTAAATAGTGTCTGGGCATTAATTTGCAATCAAGTCTATGATATCGCTTTAGAGGAAGTGACCACAACTAAGCAAGCCAGAGGTGACAGCGGCAAGGAACCAAAACTTCATTGGTGACAGAATGGAGAAAAAAACCTTTGGAGAAACCAGGCTCAGTTGGTGGGCCAGATCTCCTCTGACCTGACGAAACCAGCAGTTCCATTCCAGGCTGCAGCAATGTCAGATTGTGCAGAAGAATCATCTGTTTCCTGTGGTCTTGTCCTGGTGGTCGTCTGAGACAAGGTCTTTACAGGGAATCTGTATCTGGGGCTCTAGATGTCCTGGTCTCCGCTGTCTTTCAGGGATGTAAAGGTCCTTTCTGCTGATCCACCATCTGGTCTGGATACGTACTGGATCCGGGTGACTGCAGTGACCCTCTGATCTGGATACAGACTGGATCTGGTGGCTACAGTGACTTCGGAATAAGAGAGAAACAGACTAATATTAGCGTAGATGCGATTCTTCTAATGATGTAGCAAGTACATCATGTATTATGTGTAAACCAGGTTAAAGAGATGGGTCTTTAATCTAAATTTAAACTGCGAGAGTGTGTCTGCCTTTCTGAACAATGTTAGGTAGGTTATTCCAGAGTTTAGGCACCAAATAGGAAAAGGATCTATATTCTAGGTATTATCAAATTGAGTTTTGAGAACATAGTGGACGTGGAAGGTTATAATGTAACAGGAGCTCATTCAAATACTGAGGTGCTAAACCATTCAGGGCTTTATAGGAAAAAAAAGCAATATTTTAAAATCTATACAATGTTTGATAGGGAGCCAGAGCAGTGTTGACAGGACCGGGCTAATATGGTCATACTTCCTGGTTCTAGTAAGAACTCTTGCTGCTGCATATTGGACTAGCTGTAATTTGTTTACTAATCGTGCAGAATAACCACCCAATAAAGCATTACAATAATCTAGCCTTGAGGTCATAAATGCATGGATTAACATTTCTGCATTTGACATTGAGAGCATAGGCCGTAATTTAGGTATATTCTTGAGATGGAAAAATGCAGTTTTACAAATGCTAGAAACGTGGCTTTCTAAGGAAAGATTGCTTATCAAATAGCTAATCTAGGTTCCTAACTGATGACGAAGAATTGACAGAGCAGCCATCAAGTCTTAGACAGTGTTCAACATTAATACATGCAGACTTTTTATGTCCTATAATTAACACCTCTGTTTTTTTTTTCCAGAATTTAGCAGTAAAAAATTACTCATCCTCCAGTTTCTTATATCGACTATGCATTCCATTATTTTTTCTTATTGGTGTGTTTCACCAGGCTGCGAAGAAATATAGAGCTGAGTATCATCAGCATAGCAGTGAAAGCTAACACCAATAGAACTAATAGAGAGATACAACCACGATCAGATGATAAGAGCAAGTCATTTGTAAAGGAGAGCAATCTCAGTACTATGATACGGTCTAAATCCTGACTGGAAATTCTCACAGATACCATTTTCTCTAAGAAGGAATATAACTGTGAGGATACTGCCTTTTCTAGTATCTTGGACAGAAAAGAGAGATTCGAGATCGTCTATAATTATCTAGTTATTTGGGGTCAGTTTGTGTTTTTTTTAATAGAGACTTAATAACAGCCAGTTTGAAGGTTTTGGGGACATATGCTAATGTCAATGAGAAACTTATAATAGTCAGAAGAGGATCTATGACTACTGGAAGCACCTCTTTTAGGAGCTTAGATGGTATAGGGTCTAGCACGATCTTGGTTTAAATGATTTAACAAGTTTATACAATTCTTCCTCTCTTATAGTAGAGAATGAGTGGAACTGTTCCTCAGGAGGTCTATAGTGCACTGTCTGATACGATTTTAGAAGTAAAGTCATTCATAAACTCATTGCTGCTGTGATGTTGGGAAATATCAACATTTGTTGATTCTTTATTTTTCGTTAATTTAGCAACTGAATTGAATAAATACCTGGGGTTATTTTATTTTTTCTAAAAGAGAAGAGAAGTAATCTGATCTAGGAGTTTTTAATGCTTTTTCAGTAGGATAGGTTACTTTCCCACCAAGCAATACGTAATACCTCTAGTTTTTTTTTTTTTTTTTTTTTTTCCTCCAGGTGCGCTCCATTTTTCGGGCTGCTCTCTTTAGGGAGCTAGTATGCTCTACCATGGTGTCAGACTGGTTTCCTTAACCTTCCTTAAAGGATTAGTTCACCCAATAATCAAAATTATGTAATTAATATCTAACCCTCATGTCGTTCCAAATAAGTGAGACCTTGTTTCTGTTTGGAACACCTTTTAAGATATTTTAGATTTATTCTGAGAGCTTTCAGTCCCTGCATTGAAACTGTGTGTATGGTCCACTGTCCATGTCCAGAAAGATAAGAAAAACATAAAGTACTCCATGTGACATCAGAGGGTCAGGGTCAATTTTTTGAAGTATCAAAAATACATTTTGGTCCAAAAAATACCAAGAACTACGACTTTATTCAGCATTGTCTTCTCTTCCGTGTCTGTCGTGAAAGAGTTTAAAACAAAGCAGTTTGTGATATCCGGTTCGCGAACTAATCATTCAATGTAACCGGTTCTTTTTGAACCAGTTCACCAAATTGAACTGAATGGTTTTAAACAGTTCGTGTCTCCAATAAGCATTAATCCGCAAATGACTTAAGCTTAACTTTTTTAATGTGGCTGACACTCCCTCTGAGTTTAAAACAAACCAATATCCCGTAGTGATTCATGTACTCAAACAGTACACTGACTGAACTGCTCTGAAGAGAGAACTGAAGATGAACTACGAGCCAAGCCAGATAACAAACAACAGACTGACTCGTTCTCTAGGAAAGAACCTTTCTGTCAGATGCGTCCGATTCGAGAACCGAGGAGCTAATGATACTGTGCATGTGACACAGAGCGTCTGAACCATCCTGATTATTTTGGTGATTGATTCTGAACCAAATCTGTGCTAGTGTTATGAGCGCGGGTAAACCGAAGGCTTGAATCAAGGTCAATCATCGCCATTACGTCCAGAGGTGTCAAGTAACGAAGTACAAATAATTCGTTACTGTGCTTAAGTAGAAATTTGGGGTATCTATACTTTACTTGAGTAATTATTTTTCAGCCAACTTTTTACTTCTACTCCTACATTTTCACGCAATTATCTGTACTTTCTACTCCTTACAATTTAAAAATAGCTTCGTTACTACTATTTAATTTAAAAAAAAAAAAAAACTATCCAGATAAATCGCGCCATCCGGATGGAGTGAATTTGATTGTGGTTGGATGAGAATTATAAACATATACCAATCCGACACCCTATAGATACAGACGGTTGGTCTGGGAACGCCCCCGGGAACGCCCCATCACATGATGTGAATTTAGCCCATGGGGGAAAACATTGCCTTGGCTCTAATTGAAATACACGGGACAGTCACGCCGAAGTGTTCCTGTGTCGTTTTCTGTACCTCTAATAAACTAACAAATTATGAATTGAAGTTCTACATCCTTCCTAATAAACATACAGAGCCGGAAAGGATGACAAAATGGCTACAAGCAATAAGTTGTGAGGATGATCAAGGGAACTTGCAACCAAGACTAAGCATGTGTATGTGTGCAGTCGGCATTTCATCACAGGCAGGCTATATTAACATCATGTTCATTATTAATGTTATCAAAACTGTGTAAGGTTGTTTCAGAAAGTGGCATGCATATATAATTAGCCTTATCATTCTACCTGAAGCAAAACTATGTAATGTTAGCCTAGTGTCAAACATAAACCCACTTAAAAAAGCGTGTGGACACGTAACAACTTAGTTTTGTGTCAGAACTTTTACACTTTAATTCATAAATTCACCCCGTCTGTGTTTGAAATGATTGAATCGCGGAATCCAGTCAAAAATAGAACTTGCTGTATAAAGCAGAAAGTCACGGAATTTGGCTATTTTTGAATGAATACATCTACATTAGGCTGTAAAATGAATCAAATATCGATATGGACTTGTGTATATGAATATTAAAGTTAAAAGAGACTAAAATTGTTCTACGTGTCTCTGGAGATGAGTGCTCAATATGTGCATTTTTGTCATTCAAATACACATGATGTTCGCAGTGTTTTCCCCCACGCTGACTCCGCTCTCGCCACGCCCCCAGCTATGACTAGATGCCGACTGTATGTATTGGTTTGTAGGCGATCCATCGCACCCGCACATGACACAAATCACATCACACTTCAGCAAGGACATATCCAGTTTTGGGTTTGTTTATCAAAAAATATATTTCTTAAAAGTAGGGTTGGGTATGGAACCGGTATCCGATCGCCTCAGAGTCAGTCCGCTTAAATGTAATATGAAACTGGCATCAGACCGTTCTAATAAATAATAGTTATTATTTCTCACTGGCTCATTTACCAAATGGGTGCTTTCTCTTCGTCCTCCACAAATTAAGCTGCTGTAGGTAGTTCGGTAGCAAAATGTTTTAATAAATTATCGTTTGCGATTGATGACGCGATTGAAAATGTTGTGATAACTAGGCTTTACCAACTTTGTAACTCATTACCCCCCGAACACTGAACATAGCAGATGTATGTACCGAATACAAGAAGCTATCAATCAAGAAGGTATCATGATTATGAGTTCTTTTTCATTTTTAGTTTTTGATTAATCACTTGGATTAATCATTCATTTTGACAGCACTATAATGTTTATTGTATATAGACAACCATACAAGAGTAATTGTTACTAAGCCTGCACCAATGTTCTTGTCATGTGGTTTTATTAACAAAGTTCGGGAGAAGCACGATCAGATAATCATCCAATTTGGTACAGGTGCATCTCGTTTAGCTAATCATCTTATAGCACGCACGCGTATATATATCCAGTCTTCCTACCTCCTGTCCCACGACAGTTTTTCGGCATAGACCGTCTGTCAGCATTCGGTTCGCTCTGTCAGCATTCGGTTCGCTCTGTCAGCATTCGGTTCGCGCTGTCCGTCATCTTATCACAGGCCCAATCTTCCTTCCGACGAAGATATCTATCCGCCGAACACCAACAAGCGTCATCGCGTCAGCTGCTCTTCTCGCCAAGCCACACGTTGTGGCCAAAAGCTCGTGCAAATCCTTGAGCTCGCCTCACTCGGCAACACGATTTTCTCGCCAGGACCGGGCTCTATTATAATGCTGGATCGCAGCCGTGCTCCAGTTCTCCCCGCAGTAAACCTCTCTCGCTTTTTCAGCCGTGGCGCAGTTCGATGCTGCCTCCACTAGCGGCGAAGACCGTGCGTTGTTGTACTGGCATGTCGTTCGTGAAAGAATCGTTTTTTCGAATGAATCTTCTAGGCGAACGAATCGTTCTCGGTTTACACTCATTCATGAAGAATTTTTCAGAGTTGTCATCCACAATGAGCGAGTTTCATATGAGTCTCAGAGATCGAGAGCTCTCATTCGTGAACGAAAGGACTAAACCGGTATACATGTCGAGTTGATTAAACAGATACATGTCGTTCGTAAACGCAAGGAACTCTTATCAATTTTGTTAAGATGAGAGTAAACCGGGTCAGTTAGCCATTTAGCATGTCAATCTTGCAAAATGTAAAGCGCAGTTATAGGTACTGTGCACATATTGTTTACATATTTAGCATACAAAAGATAAATTCCACGTTTAATCCCCGATTTATGAACGTGAATATATAGATCAATATATGAACCGTCTGACCAAACAATTAAAATGCTAATCATGCAAGAAAACCTCGTGATTTGCTCATCTGAACAATTTAAATAGACGTTATATATAGAATGCGCTTATGAAGACGCCAAAATTTGTTAAACGGCGTTTTGACTTAACTTTGTCCGATGACGATGCCACTTTTTAACCACGAAGCAAAGGCTTTTTGCAGAGTTGTCATCCACACCGAAATGTCTAAAGACATTACATTTGCTTTACTGTGCATGTTTAAACCTCACTGAGATGATACAGACATAAGTTTCATGCAATTATTCTGGCAGGATCAATTATTTAAGGACATATTTCACCATTTACTGGCATGATTATTCAGAATTTTTCACGCTACTGCCTCGTGTTTGGCTGCAGAACAACAAGTGTGAGTAAATTTTCTATCGTCTTTTTAGGACTGTTATATGAAAAGCATGCAAAGTAAATGTCTTTAGAAACGGCTTGAATTTGAATTACTGCAATTAACGTTACTGCTATAGACATGTCTATTGGTACAATGGTTTATAAAACTAAACATGCTACATTGTTTCAAAGCCTCTATTTTCACAGTCCATACTACAACAGGAAAACAGCATCCCAAATTTATCTGCTCCGGAGGCTGTTTAAAAGGGCCCAAAGGCCAAAACAAGAGGAAAAGATGCTTTTCCAACAGGACTGTATTAATTCAGACAAGGTTTGAGCAATTGTCAAATCAGCCAACAACTACAGCAGCCAAAGCAAGCATGAAGCTACTTTTACTTGCAACACGGGCCTGCACATCTCAGTATTTCCATCCTGTTACTTCTGCTAGCAGTGCAGGCTACACAGGTTCTTCAAGACATCACACACCCCAGCCCCTTCCCACGACCCACAGCTACAGCAGCTGAAGCAAACGTGAGGCCGCCTCCATTCGTAAACGCGCCCTCAACTCTTCCGCTCCCTCATGCTACTAACCATTTTTCTGTTCAGTGGCCTCCAGCTCCAGATTTGCCAGAAGGCAGAGGGTACCAAGACCTATTATTGGTCAGGCCGATTATTTTATTTATTTATATATCTATCTCGAACCCTCTTCAGCCAACCCCTCTAACGCCAGCTCATCCCCTTTCACTAAAACTCCTAATCTACCATAGCTAACTCTCCTAACATGCCCTATCTATCTGTAATGGTCAATCCTCACTTCAGCCATCCTTCCGCAGGAGCTTTCTCTGTATCTCCCCACCGCCGCAGCATTGACCGCTCCCGCAGGAGCCTTTTCTGTTTTTTCCTCACTGCCGCAGCAGTCTCCGCTTCCGCAGGAGCCTCTACCTATATTTCACCACTGCCGCAGCAGTGTCTGCTCCCGCAGGAGCCTCTACCTATATTTCACCACTGCCGCAGCAGTGTCTGCTCCCGCAGGAGCCTCTACCTATATTTCACCACTGCCGCAGCAGTCTCCGCTTCCGCAGGAGCCTCTACCTATATTTCACCACTGCCGCAGCAGTGTCTGCTCCCGCAGGAGCCTCTACCTATATTTCACCACTGCCGCAGCAGTCTCCGCTTCCGCAGGAGCCTCTACCTATATTTCACCACTGCCATAGCAGTGTCTGCTCCCGCAGGAGCCCTTTCCATCCTTCCCTACTGCCGCAATTCTCGCTGCCGCAAGAGCCTCAAAAATAAATAAATAAATAAATAAATAAATAAATAAATAAATAAATAAAAATATATATTTTATGTCCATTCTCCAATTCAACCTCATCAGGCTCGCTTTTGTCTAACTCCGGAACGCCCAATCTAAATTCACGATGGACCCTCATTTCATCAACGACTCTGGTATTAAAAAAAAAAAAAAAAAAAAAAAAAAAAAAAAAAAAATTAATCGAGTAACAAAATGTGTTGTTGCTTAATTATACTGATGTGCGCATGCACAGTAAATCTGATGGGTAGGATAAAATGTCAGGACCCCGGACCTTTATTTAGTCGGGTTGACGTACCTTTTCAGTTCTGTGTATGTGATGTGACGCTAGTTTTACTTAAAGTCAAATGCTCATGAACTGACTGTCAGAGCAGTTCTGGAGATGTTGTTCATGTGTTCAAGTCCTCATTTAGTGAGAGAGCAGACGCAGAAATTACCGTGAGAGTAATGCGCGCTTCAGTGTGTGTGTGAAAAAGGAAGTCGCGCTCCTGCTCCATTCATTAACAGAGACACACAGAACATGCAGGATTTACATTTAAACACTGTTCCGTCTTAATATCTAGAGATATTAATTCGTGAATCGGATGTAAGTGCAATTACCTATTTTGATTAATTCATTCAAAAAAAAAAAAAAATAAAAAAAAAAAAATACAAAAAAAATAAAAAAAAAATTTCATTGCGAAAGAACCCGACGCGAGATTTAGAATAAATTAAAAGAGGCTTCGAAGCAGAGGAATTTGCCTACATCATTTTTTGTAATCGCGTTACTCGAGGAATCGTTTCAGCCCTAATCTTAAGCAGCTCAAAAGGGGCCTCTCACATAATCCGATAGATGCCCTCGGTTGTTGTTCATCAGACATTTAAAAAAAAAAAAAAAAAAAAAAAAAAAAAAAAAATTTATATATTCCTCCTTAAATCATGTTGTGTACTTGAATAATAGAAGCCTCTCAGTTATCGTTTCTTCGGCCAAAGTAAGGGCCCTCCAGCCATCGTTACAATCTCCTTGCCTATTTCAGCATCGGACAGGGCTCTCCCTTCCGGTGCAGCTGGGCAGTGGCTCCCTTCGGTCGCAGTGTGAGCCTTTCATCTGTCATTGAGTTGCGCTGCGCGCTCAGCGGCAGATGGGGGTATCCCTCCCGGTGCAGCAGAGCCACAGGCCCCCTTCGGTCGTTGTGACAGCCCTCCATCCGATGCATCAAATTAAGCCGCTTATACAGTCGCAAGGGGGACTCTCCCTTCCGGTGCAGCAGAGCCGCAGCTCCCTTCGGACGCAGCGAGAGTCCCTCCATCAGTCGCGTTTTCTTGCCTACTCCGTATCGGACGGGGCTCCCCTACCGGTGCAGCAGACCCACGGCTCCCTTCGGTCGCAGGGTGAACCCCCCGTCTGAGTTATGTTGCATGCTCAAGGGCGGACCGGGATCTCCCTCCCGGGGGAACACAGCCGCTGGCTCCCTTCGGTCGCAGCAGGAGCCCTCCATCCGATGCATCAAACCGTTCCTCGAATCTTCTTGCCTATTCCGCATCTGATGGGGCTCTCCCTTCCGGTGCAGCAGACCCACGGCTCCCTTTGGTCGCAGGGTGAACCCCCCGTCTGAGTTATGTTGCATGCTCAAGGGCGGATAGGGTTCTCCCTCCCGGGGGAATAGAGCTGCTGGCTCCCTTCGGTCGCAGTGAGAGCCCTCCATCAGACGCATCAAGCCATGCCTCGCTTCGCAAGGGGGACTCGCCTTTCCGGTGCAGCAGAGCCGCAGCTCCCTTCGGACGCAGCAAAAGTCCCTCCAACAGTCGTATTCTAGTTAGCGTCAATCAGGGCTCTCCCCTCCGGGGCAGCACTCCTGCTGCAGAGTTGCGAACCCCCTACGGAGGCTGGGAGAACCCTCAGAGGCAAAAAACCGTGCCTCCATAAACCCGCAATGGGGGACTCCCCCTTCCGGTGCAGCAGAGCCGCAGCTCCCTTCGGATGCAGCGGGAGTCCCTCCAACAGTCGCGTCTCTTTGCCTTCTCAGCATCGGACTAGGGCTCCTCTTCCGGTGCAGCAGACCCACAGCTCCCTTCGGTCGCAGTGTGAACCCCCCATCTGAGTTATGTTGCATGCTCCACGATGGCTAGGGATCTCCCTCCCGATGGGGTACAGCCGCTGGCTCCCTTCGGTTGCATTAGGAGCCCTTCATCCGACGCGCCAAACCGCGGCTCCAATCTCATTGCCTATTTAGCATCTGACGGGGCTCTCCCTTCTGGTGCAGCAGACCCACGGCTCCCTTCGGTCGCAGTGTGAACCCCCCGTCCGAGTTATGTTGCATACTCTATGGCGGCCAGGGATCTCCCTCCCGATGGGATACAGTCGCTGGCTCCCTTCAGTCGCAGTGAGAGCCCTCCATCAGATGCAACAAACTGCGCCTCGTACCCAGCCGCAAGAGGGACTCTCCCTTCCGGTGCAGCAGAGCCGCAGCTCCCTTCGGAGGCAGCAAGAGTCCCTCATTTCTTGATATCTGGCATTGTGCTCCTCCCATAAGCGGCATGGAGGGCTCGCTGGTAAGACGTTGCGAGCCGCAGCTCTCGTCGAACACTGCACGGGCTCTCCAGGTCGCTCTGCATTTTCTTCCCAACACGCATATTTTGGGGGGCAACTAAATTTTATCTCTCTGGCTGCTGTCCTATGGCTTTAAGCTTCTTTTGGGGAGTTATTTGGGTTCGGGCTATGCTCCGGGCCCGGACCCCTCCCCCAGGACAGCACGCCAAAATATGCCTACTATTTGCCTTCAGATTAGATGTAAGGGTGAACTCGTGAAATGTGGTTTTATTAACAAAGTTCGGGAGAAGCACGATCAGATAATCATCCAATTTGGTACAGGTGCATCTCGTTTAGCTAATCATCTTATAGCACGCACGCGTATATATATCCAGTCTTCCTACCTCCTGTCCCACGACAGTTTTTCGGCAACCCTCCTCCACCCCAACTCCTCACTTCTAATCTATTTATCCCAAATTGGGATAGAGGGAGTTATTTGGGTTCGGGCTATGCTCCGGGCCCGGACCCCTCCCCCAGGACAGCACGCCAAAATATGCCTACTATTTGCCTTCAGATTAGATGTAAGGGTGAACTCGTGAACATTGCCCTCGCAGATTCTTGGCCTGGTGTAAACTTGTTTTAGGGCTTCTTCCACATATTCTTTCATAGTCTCTTGTTCAGGGATGGATAGGGAATAAATTCGCACCTTCAGGATGGTCTCTCCTGGAACCAGATTAATAGCGCAATCCCATGGGCGGTGTGGCGGAAGCTTGGAGGCTGCTAGGGGGTTGAAAACATCTGCAAATGAGGCATAACAAGGTGGGACATTGACAGACTGGTTCTACTTAGGACTTTAAATGGATGTGGAATTAACTGGCATCGTGAGCAGGGATGTAGTGGAGGTTAAACGCACGTAAACGCCGTTTACGCACCTCCCAAAATTCGGAAATAGCGTTTTCCCACCTCCAAAGTGCATTTATCCACCTCTAAATTGAGTTTATCCATCTCTAAATAGCCTACAGTTCCTATGACATTTTAAATTAAGCTTATGTCGTTTTGAAACAGCAGTCGCACCAGGATCTGAAGTATCCTCCTCACTCTGAGCTGGGTTAAAACTGTTAAAGCTGAAGTTATCATAACCTTAATGTTTTAAACTAACAATAATTCAAATTCAAAATGTTATTTGCTTTTATGTCATTATTTCCTTGTTTGAGCAATCTTCTTAAACATTTATTACACCAATATATCAAGTCTGCCTAGGAAAAGCAATTATTATACCAGCAATCTCAAAATTGGAGTAAAATGAACAAACTAGTCTATAAATACTTTTTATTGTAAGCTTGGATTATTATATTATTACATAGCCTAGTGTTTATTTACGGATAGACAGTCAAAAAGACAAATGAATCAGTATTTTATTTATAAGAGGGTTTTATTTATTTATAAAATAATGACAAACCACAGATCCTCAACAAACAGTAACAAAAACACAGTGACAGAAATGTCAGAAATAGTGTATGGGGCTGTCACATGATTAAGGAACGAGTCAAACTCGACCCGAGACCCGAAAGACTCATGAGATGAGCTAATCAATTCTCTTTCCGGCTCTCTGGGTCTGTCACGTGATTAAGGAATGACTTAAACCCGAATACTTCTTGTCAGATAAGAGGTGAGGTGAGCTAATCATAGACTGAAGACCCAGGTAAAGAATGAATATTTTTTTTCTGTATCTTATAGCATTTTAGTTTTGTATTTTTTGTAGTGTGATCAACATTTGCGTAAGTACTAGATGTGTTGGGTAAGTAACACGTAACATTTTAATTTTATTTTGCTAAAATGAACGAAATTATTTGAAAAGAGATTCGTTCATTTTGCTGAACGAGACTCAAAAGTCCGAGTTGGTAAAATGATCCGAACTTCCCATCACTACAGTGTTGACCAATTGCTTGCGGTGTTGCCACGGCTGCGTTCAGCCCCGACAAAACGTTGCACAACGTTTTTGAAACAGAAACGGTGATGCGTTGAACACACTGTTCTGATGACGCAAGAGTTGCAACTATGGCAGCTGAGAAGGCCATTATTTGTGTTCTTTGTGTTTCTTACCTAATTCAGACTAAAACACATCTATTTAGCCTCACATACTGACTTTACTTTTAGTTCAAATGGTTTTAATACCCTGTATTTTCTTTCTCATTTTTAGGAAAAGCACTTAATTTCCATTGTTTATTTCTATACCAAATGTTGTCACACTTGCAATGAAGCTATAAATATAAACAACCACATCATTATGTTGATATCCTATATTTGTACAATAAAACTTCCGACAAACATGTTTTCTAATATCCTCAGTTGTTGCCTATACCGAGCTGCAACGAACACATTTGTACATTATTTTCCTTGAAGCCATTGTGCGAGTTCACTTTAATACCGCGTGCTGTATATACATGTTGCTGCTGATTGGACTGCAGTTCTGACACACCCACCAAACAGGAGAAAACGTATCTCAAACCACGTTGCACACCGGTGCACACCGTTTCCAGGAAACATGACGTTCAACCCGGAAACCGTAGCAAAACGTTGCGCACCGTTTTGAACTTGAACATGCCCCGGTAGTAGTGGGAAGTTCGGATCATTTTACTGACTTGGATCTTTTAGTCTCGTTCAGCAAAATGAACTAATCTTTTCTCTTCCCGTCTTTATGGGATTGACAGGAAGAATAAAAGACTCGGAACTCACCTGTCGATTCAGAACCCATATGTTGTGTAATGCGCATGTGTGGTCAACACAAAATGAACGAATCATTCTCTGAGACAACTCGGTAGTCCTGAGTCATATTAAAGATTCGTTCAAAATGAACGACATGCAACTGACTGCATCAAGATTCAAAAATGGATATCCGCCAATTAATAATAATAATAATGATAACATAGCTGCCAACTCTCACGCATTCAGCGTGAGACTCACGCAATCGACCCAATTCTCATGCTCTCACACCACACCCCCATATTCTCACGCAGACTCGTGCAGCAGTGAGGGAAAAAAAATTGCAAAGCAACGCACAGAGAGACAAGACAGACAGTGTAGTGAATTTTTTTGACAATTGTGAGGGAAATACTTCATCCCCATAAACTGTGTACTAAGCTGTTCTCCCTCCCATCTGCACCTTGTGAATTGTGAACGCAGGTAGAAGACTGCATTGGGTTTGGGGACCCCCTGGACCCAACGCAAATCTCGCGGGAGCGGCCAGTTTTACCTTGGCTGTGGGCGGGAGTGGGCAGTCAGAAAATTTCACGGGAGACCCGCGGGGAAAGGTGGTGTGTAGTAGAAATGGAGTCAACACAACCCTGATAGCATACACTTCCGGGCCTTATCTGGGCCAAATATGGCTGAGTTCTGGCAGTGGCAGAGGTCATTTGGGCCAGATTTGGCCCACACACATCAAGCCGGTTTTAGTGTCAGTTCCGGCATGTTGTATGTGGGCCAGATCCGGCCCATGTGTGACAAACCAGTTATAGGTTGAGTTCTGGCTTGTTGCGTGTGGGCCAGATCCGGCCCATGTGTGACAAACTGGTTTTAGGTTGAGTTCTAAGTTGAGAAGAAAATTAAAGCTGCTGTTTACTTGACAAAATCAAAGTAAGGCAAGTCAAACATCTGTAAACAAACAAAATGTGTTTTATTTTGAGCATTGCCAGAGCATGTGAGAGGATTGGAGTGCTAAAATTTCCTGAAGAACGCTGAGCGCTTTCTGGAGATTCCGCTCTGCTCGCTCAACCCAGTCAATAATCTATGTGTTTTTTAAGTGCATTTTATCTTGTGTGTGCTTTTCACAGGCTTTATAATCTAGGTGTATTTTGTAAAGATCTACGCACATGTAATCTCGTGTGTGTGTTTGGGTTTTACTGAGCCTGTTTTGAATGTTCTATTGCACAACAACAGCTGCTATTTTCACTGAAATAAACTTAAAGTGAACGAAAATCAAATACACTTCTTCAGTGTTTGCATTTCAGGTAGGCGGTTTGCTAAGATTTGATTATTATATTAAATACATTTTAATTAGCCTAATACAATTAATGAAATTAGGAAGAATGTTAGAATTTCATTTTGAAAAATTGCTATTTATCAGCATGCATTATTTTAGACAATTAACCAAGAATTTCTACATACATTTTATCTAGAAGATCTAATTGTTTATATATGTATATATATATATATATATATATATATATATATATATATATATATATATATATATATATATATATATATATATATAGTATTATATTTTTTATTTTGGATTTATTTTGTTAAAATTATATCTAGCTTATTTTCAAAGTTCTTTAAAAGTAAACAAAGTGTTTATTTAACTTTAAAGTTATTTATGTTTGGTGCATGTATGCAGTAGGCCTAGCCTTTGTTTAAAAAATGAGGTGCCGCTTTTGGTTTTGTTTTAACGATTTTTAATGTTTTTTTTATATATATATAACGCTAATAAAAAATATAAAAAAATGTACTTATTTTACGAGGTGGCTTATTCTTATGAATTTGTACGACCTCACTCGTACGATTTTATACGACCCCAGTGACGGTAAGGTTTAGGGGCGGGGTTAGGTGTAGGTCATTCGTACAAATTCATACGAATTGTGCAAATCGTATGAATTTGTATGAGTGTGGTCGTACGAATTCGTACGAATAAGCCACCTTGTGAAAAATTTACGAATTGCCGTGAGATCGGGTTGGTTTATATATGATTAAGTTAGCATTAGCAGAGTTGTATGTTTTGCAGCACTGAGCAGTTATTTTACATAACTTTATCATAACAAAACAGTACAAAAGCATTTCCAGATGACAAATATCTGTACATGCCTAGTAGTTAATGTTAATTATTGTTTTCTAAAAACATAATGCCAAGCCACGCCCCTCCACAAGCCCCTCCCCCATAACAAAGCCCCGCCCCCAAAATCTCACTCTAAGGTGAACTCAAAAGTTGGCAGCCCTGTAATAATAATAATAACGTTCGTTATTTTGAATAGAAATCATCACTCATACAGCAGCCATTCATCTCATCTCTGGTTTATTTGTGTTCGTATACATACAATATCCACGATCCGCCAGGGCTATAGACCAATGGTGCGCACATTTGAAGAGATAATAATTTAATGACATGTTTGTAAAATATTTCGTCATACAGAAACACATTTCTATTAATTTTACACAGATTTATGCGATCTGAAGAGCTAAAACAGCTAACAGAGCTAGCGATTACTCTCCTCTTATTGATTCGCGTCAGCTATGACATCAGTGCGATATCATTCAGTGAACCACGTGACAAAAAGGATGTCCTTCTGCAATGAAGCTGTCTGTGTCATTGCAGTCTGTGTCATTGATAAAATATATGAAAGACTAAAGTAAAAAAAAAATTTGATTCCAGCTTGTTTAATGTGAATATGTTCTTGTGTCTTCTCTCCTCTGTGACAGTCAACTGAATATCTTTGAGTTGTGGACAAAACGAGACATTTGAGGACCATTCCTGGGCTTTTGGGGAAACACTGATCCACATTTTTCTGACGTATTATAGACCAAACAACTAACCGATTAATTGAGAAAATATTCAACAGATTAATCGACTATGAAAATAATCCCAAATTCCTAATCATTACGTACAAGTGCATTGCATTGGAACACCTGGATATAAGCCTCCCTCTCTATTCCTCTTTTAAAAAAAAATGTTCTCTCTGTTTTGTCATTTAGTAAACTTTATAGATTTCAACCCTATTATTCCTTCTTGAGTCTCTTTAACAAGAACTTAGATTAATGTATGAATTGAACAGTGATTGTGTGACCCATATAAGGGAACAACCAGTGATACCCTTGGTAGTAATATGAAATGATAAGGATGTCATCAGGATACACATACACCGGTAGGCAGTGGCCCACCTTACCGTGACCACAATGTGGTCACCCAGAATTTATAGTTTACCCACCTCTGTTTTTACCACTACACCTCTGATCGTGACAGACTGATTATCAGCACTGGACATGGGATGACTTACTCGGGCGTTTTGACAGTTACAACCCCACTTAAGTATTTTACCTGTTGTCCAGTCTATAAAGGGCTGGTGCTGAATTAGCCAAGGGCGGCCTAGTATCAGCTCTGCATGTCTATTGGTAAGTTTAAACGGGGAGAATAATTTCTGATGTTCAGGTTCTACACAGAGAATAATGGGTGCAATCTGAGATGTTAAGTATCCCTTGTTTATCACTTCTCCGGTGACTGCGTAGATGGAGTAGGGAGTTGAAGTTCTTGTCCTTTGGAGATGATGGGTCTTAACGAACTTCCCTGAAATGAAATTTCCAGCTGAACCGGAATCAACAATGGCGGTAGCCTCGACATCGAGGCCTCTAAACTTCAAAGTCACAGAGATGGTTAGTGGTGTTCATTTTTCATGAATTTGGCGTGCAACTATTAAAGAATGATAAAATACAAATATATGAAAACCACAACATCGGTACATGGGTACATGTAGAACAAGAGTCTCATGAATATTGCAAAAAACAATTTGATTTTAATTTTTTTATGAATTTTCAAATCTGACTGTATTGTGAAAAAGATGCAATTATTAAAGAATGATACAGTAAATGTATATGAAAATCACCACAGTGGTACATGGGCACATGTAGAAAAAGAGTCTTGTGGAGATTATATATAAAATAAAAAATTAATCTTATATGATTTTTTAAATCTGACTGTATAGTGAGCAAGATAGCATTTTTCATGTATTTGGCATGCAATTATTAAATAATTATACAGTAAAATTATATGAAAATCACAGAAGTGGTACATGAGCACATGTAGAACAGGAGTCTGGTGGAGATTGCAAAAACCATTTGATTTAAATTTTTTATAAATTTTCAAATGTGACTGTATAGTGAAAAAATATATTATTTTTATGATTTTGGTGTGGAATTATTAAATAATGATACAGTAAAATTATATGAAAATCACCACAGTGGTACATGAATACATATGACAACCGAAGGAGGATTAAAAGAAGATGACTGTAGCGCTGACGCGTTGACATATTTTAAATTACATGAATTGGAAGCGCAGATAGCGTGACCGTGCTACTCTGAAGCGCAGAAGGCGTGACTGCAGTAAGTCTTCGACTGTGAATAAATCCACCCTCCGGGGTATTACCATAGACAGTAAAAGAAATGTACACAGCGACCGCATTGGAACTCAACTGAGACAAGTGAAGCCTGTTTTTAGCTATTTTTAGACGCTTTAGACGCTTTAGATTCTTCCACTCGTCACCACTCCGTATGCGAATCAGGTTGTATGCGTTCCTTAAGTCCAGCTTGGTAAAGTAGCGGGCAGTACGAAGCATCTCCAGGGCTGCTGAGACTAACGGGAGAGGATAGCGGTACTTCACTGTTACTTCATTAAGACCACAATAGTCGATGCACGGCCGAAGACCCCCATCCTTCTTCTTAACGAAAAAGAATCCGGCGGAAGCCGGAGATGTAGAGGTAGTGATATAACCTTTAGCCAACTGTTCGTCTATGTACGCCCTCATGGCTTCTGTTTCAGGTTGTGACAGCGGGTAAACTCTTCCACGTGGAGGTACAGCCCCAGGCAAAATCTCAATGGCACAGTCGCCAGCACGGTGAGCCGGAAGATGAGAGGCCTCGGTTTCGCAGAAAGCCAGAGCTAGATCGTGGTATTCAGGGGGAATCCTCTGAAAATCCACTCCCTCGAGGGAAGCGCTGTGGAGTTCAGAACCTTGGACAGCAGCCATACAGTTGATCTTACAGAATGCGGACCACCGGGATATTCTCCCGTCTGATCAGGAAATCTGGGGGTTATGTCTCTCTAGCCATGGAAGCCCTAAGATTATTGGATGCCCAGGTGAGTGAATCGTGAAGAATTGGATAGTTTCAGAATGTTGTGTCCCGAAGCTGAGCATGAGGGGTTGCGTGGTGTATTGCACCTCTCCAGACCCCAGGGGGCGTCCATCCAGTGCTTCCACGGTCACACCAGACTCACATGCGAGGAGAGAAACATGATGAGTTTTGGCAAATGCAAGGTCGATAAAATTTCCAGCAGCTCCAGAATCGATCAAGGCTTTTACATTTAAAGTTTGTCCGTTAAACTTCAAAGAACTATCCACAGAGAATAATTTAGAAGGGTGATTAGAACTCACCGCAGCAGAATTCTTGAGCGCTGGATTAACTGGACAGGTGGCTCTCAGATGTCCTGCCTCTCCGCAATACATGCAAAGATGATTACGGCGTCTCCTCTCCCGCTCTGCCGTAGTGAGGCGCGTGTAACCAATCTGCATGGGCTCCGACTCCGTGCTGGGGGAAGCACACTCAAAGAAACTGGACATGAGAGGTATGCGTCGGGAGCGAATCAAGTTGTCGAGGCAGATGGCAAGCTCCATAATTTGATTTAAGGATTTACCGTCGTCGCGGCACGCCAGCTCTCCCTGGAGGTCCGAGTTGAGTCCCTTGCAATACAGGTTCCTCCTCCCATCCAGCTTGAGCTGCGAGGGTCCGAAAAGAGAGTGTGTAGTCCGCTGCGGTAGAATTACCCTGGCATAATGTGAGCAGTAGTTCTCCTGGATCCTTTCCTCCTGCTGAATGTTCAAACACCTCTATAAATTGGGTTAAAAACTCATCATAAGAGGGGAAAGAGAGCTGACCTCCATACCAGAGTGCAGTAGGGAGCATATGAAGGAAACGCGGCTCTCATCAGTGGAGTAGGACTGTGTCTGCTGGTTAAAATACAAGCTTCACTGCAACAAAAATCCCATACAGGCAGAAGGTGAGCCATCAAATTTCTCAGGAAGGGATCATTTAGGCTGGTTTGTATTGTTACTCGTGGCAGGTGTAACGGGAGTCGGTGCAGCGGGACTCAGAGCTTGATTCTCAGCCGTGCTCAGCGAGGATAGGGCTCGGACAGATCTCATGAGCTCCTCGGTGAGAGCTGTTAATTTGACCAGCTGTTGCGGTCGGATCCATCTGCAGTATTTTATTAACACAGGTAAGCCAGCAGAGATAGACAGTCATAATACTCAAGGAGACTAGGCAAGGCTAGTATAAATTACTCGAAACAGCACACAGGTAAGGGCAATCCAAGAATCGTAACTCAAACAGGCATGAGTCAAAGGGCTGGCAGCTTAGGTTCACAAACGAGATTAGAGTCAAAATCACAAGAACAAACACGACACCCTGTGACAATATATATATATATATATATATATATATATATATATATATTTGAGGTGTAACGATACGCATATTCGTATTGAACCGTTCGGTATGAGGCTTTCGGTTCGGTACGCGGTACGCATTATGTATACCAAACGGTTCGTTGGACTAATTAATTATATTTGAAAAAAAAAAGAGAAATATAATGATATGCGTTCAACAAGGTAGCCCAATAACCCAAACGATGTAACAGGCAACGCCCCTGACACCCCTGAAGAAGAAGAAAACACCAACTTATAGTTATATGTTTATGTTAGGCTACTCTGTCAGGCGCTTGCTCACTCAGTACGCGCTGAAGGCTCGTTGCAAAATGGCCAATGCGTTTGACAGACCAGAAAAAGAAGATCCTCCAATAACCAACAGGTCTGGTGTTTGGGTGCACTTTGGATTCCCTGTAAGCTATAATGGTGATGGCAAGAGAGTGGTGGATAAAAAAACAACGGTATGTCGCATCTGCTACATGACAATAGAGTACACCAGCGGGAATACAAAAAAAAAAAGGAAAAAAAACACCAGCGGGAATACTTGAAACATGTCAACTCATTTACGCCGACATCACCTTATTGTGTCAGTATCTGGGAAAAGACGAAAAAAAGGAGAAACATACACGCAACAAACTATCCCCGCAGCATTTAGACCGACATTTCAAACAGGGCAAAAGACATCACCGCGGCGATTGGTAGGCTTCATTTACGTTATAGCCGCGGATATAAGACCTTACTATTTACCATTCATTCTGTCATCACCATTATAGCTTACAGGGAATCCAAAGTGCACTCAAATACCAGACCTGTTGGTTATTGGAGGATCTTCTATTTCTGGTTTGTTAAATGCATTAGACATTTTTCATCGCATACTGAGTGAGCGAGCGCCTTAGGAAAAGGCTAGTCGCGCCGCTTTCTCCTCCTTTCCAAAGCGCTCGGGCAGAAGAGCTCATGAGGCGTCTGTCTTTGCTAAGCAACAATGACGTGCTCTCTCCATGAGACGTGGAAATTTCAGCAAAGGATAAATGGATTTGCAGCTCTAAAAATCACTTGCAGTAGCTCTGCTACTAAATTTATTTCAAAATTGCAATCCATATACAACTATGATCAGCTGTTCCTTCATTTTGGCTGAGCTTTCAACATTGTTACGGGAAAGGATGAAGCTGATTGGTTAGTTCTTGTCACATGACCCGCGGTGCGCTTGCGGCATTCTGAAAAGTTTTTACATTTTGCTGTATCTAAAACGTACCGAACCGAACCGTGACATCAGTGTATCGTATCGAACCGAACCGTGAATTTTGTGAACCGTATATATATATATATATATATATATATATATATATATATATATGCTTTGAGGGGACTTTGCGCACACACTAATACACAGATTCCCATGATTTGAGGGGACCTTGCAACAATATTACAAATTTTTATGAAGTAAATCTTCAGACTGCATTTGATCATTTGCTCTTAAAATGGGTTCAATCTACAACCAAGTAAAATTAAAATGTTTATTATTAGTACAAAAGTTAAAAATTTTGAAATTTAACTTTGTTTAGTTTATGTGGAGATGAAGTGAGGCCTGCAAACATGCTGCAGAACCTGATTTTGCCAAGTGAGACATGTTCCTGGGACAACATCTTTGTTGACACTGGAACAACATTGTGATTAACCAATCAGATTTGAAGAACAAGTTAATAGATTTTGTGAAGTTTACGCTTACAATCACTGTTAGGTGCTTGTACATCAGTGTCATTCATCTATCATTGCCTCTGATTTTAAGGATCACTCATGGTTAAGGTTAGGTTTAGGTGTAGGGATATGGTCAAGACTACATTTTGAGTAAAATGTTGTTCCAGGGTCAACAAACTATGTTGGCACATCTAACTCAGCAATATCAGGACGTGCCAAACATGCTAGTGATGCAAAGCTTCACTTTCGCACAAAAGCCTAGTTTCACAGACAGATTATCTTAAGCCAGGACTAGGCCTTACTTACATTAGGGTATATATACAGCTTCTATTAAAATGCCTTAGAAAAAAAAAAATCATTACTGTTATAAATTTTGAGACAAATCCATGGTACTGACATGTTTTAAAAATCCTTCAGTGCAAGTTATTTTCAGTTAGGATAACTGTGCATGTGAATACAAAGGACTGTAGTGAATAATTGCCTGTATATGTTCCAACTCATATCATACCCACAAGTCAAACATTTAAACCTTTACACTTCAAACTATTCTTTCTTTAAAGAATACCAACCACCCTGCATTAGCTATTACTCATTAACTGGGTACTTATCAATACAATAAACCTACTACTGCTTGAACTTTAAGACATTAATCCCCAGTTTTTCACAAGTTCATAAAACAACCGCAGTAAGAATATTTCATCAAGCACGTTGAGTAATGGCTTCTCCTGCTATTGTTATTTGCACATCTTGCCACATGTACAGTTTATCTAGAAGATTTCAGAATTAGAGACACACATCCAAAAACTTTAATTGAGGACAGTAAGAATGTTAGGGCTCTAGATACAGCTTTGGATGCGTCTAGCTCAGGGATTCCTGTACATTGTCCGGTTTCGGCAGAGACCCTGCAGCAGGGCAACAGTGATGCACCCACTGAGAAACCTGATGAAAGTGCTCTAGTTATTGGTTATTCTATTGTACGGAACGTGAATATAGAGACACTAGCCACCATAGTCAAATGTTTACTAGGAGCCAGAGCGCCTGACATCTTGGCAAATTTAAAAGTGCTGGCTAATGCTAAACGTAAATACAGTAAGATTGTTATTCATGCTGGCGCTAATGATGTTCGACTTCGCCAGTCGGAGATCACTAAAAATAACATTAAAGAGGTGTGTGAACTTGCAAGCACGATGTCAGACACTGTAATATGCGCTGGTCCCCTCCCTGCTTACCGTGGTGACGAGATGCATAGCAGATTGTCATCAATGGCTGGATGTCTAAGTTGTGCCCACAGAATAACATAGGTTTCATAGACAATTGGACGAGCTTTTGGGGCAGGCCTGACCTGTTTAAAAGAGATGGTCTTCATCCCTCCTGGGGTGGCGCCACTCTTCTCTCTAGAAATATGGCAAATAGTCTTAGTGTTTATACTTGACTAACTGGGGCCCAGGTCAGGAAGCAGACGGACTGGCCAAACCGACCGTCTGCTAGCTGCCTCACGTCACAGAGGTCAGTTAATTCTCAGCACATAGAGACTCTTTCACCTAGATATCACACTATGGAGACTGTGTCTGTTCCCCGAACTAGAGAATACAAAAAACATCTAAACCAAGTCAAGCTGAACAATTTAATTGAGGTTCAACAAATAAAAAACAGATGCAATATGGATAAACAAATGATAAAGCTTGGCTTATTGAATATCAGATCCCTTTCTATGAAAACACTTTTTGTAAATAATATGATCACTGATCATAATATATCTGTGCTCTGTTTGATAGAAACCTGGCTAAAACCTGATGATTACATTATTTTAAATGAGTCCACCCCTCAAGATTACTGTTGTAAACATGAGCCGCGTCTAAAAGGAAAAGGAGGAGGTGTTGCTTCAATTTATAACAACGTTTTCAGGATTTCCCAGAGGGCAGGCTTCAAGTATAACTCGTTTGAAGTAATGGTGCTACATATAACGTTATACAGAAAAACAAATGTTAATGATAAATCCCCTGTTATGTCTGTACTGGCTACTGTATACAGGCCACCAGGGCACCATACAGACTTTATTAAAGAGTTTGGTGATTTAACATCGGAGTTAGTTCTGGCTGCAGATAAAGTTTTTAGGGGGGGGGGGGGGGGGGGGGTGAAATGCTCGTTTTCAATCAATATCCTGTTAATCTTGAGTACCTATAGAGTAGTACTGCATCCTTCATAACTCCAAAAAGTCTTTAGTTTTATTAGATTCATAAGAGAAAGATAGTCTGTACCGATTTTTCCCGGAAAAACACGACCGGCTGGAGGCGTGACGTGTGGGCGGAGCTAAAGAATCACGAGCGCCAGTAGGCTTTTGCGTTGAGAGCGTTTGGAAGCTGTGACACCGTGAGGACAAAACAAACCAAAACAAACCATGGCTAACAGTCAGATTCAGCGTATATTTATGATCCAGAATCAGATCCAGAGGCTGAAATTTAACAAGAGCAGCATCAGCAACAACGTCTCTATGTGGTATGTACTGAAACTGTATATATTTGCTTAGCGGTTTTGGAAAATGACTAAGTTCCACTTTGTCGTCTTTTTTACATGTGGAAAGTTCAGTTTGATGACAACATCGCATGTTGTTTACTTGATGTGCTTACGTGCCGATAGCTAAGTTAACAACACAGAGATATTTGAAGCAGTTTTACTTGTGCAGTTTGATGACAACATCGCATGTTGTTTACTTGATGTGCTTACACGCCGATAGCTAAGTTAATAACACAGAGATATTTGAAGCAGTTTTACTCACCGCATGCGGTTCCAACACACGATCATGACCCTTTTTCGTTGGGACTGCATTATCCTTAAGAAATAAACGATGTGCAAATCCGGCGTCAAACTGGACCTTGTTTGTAAAACAAGCATCTTCTAAATTTAGGGGAACAAACACAAACACTTGCACAACTCCGTTGATGCACTGTAAAAATAAACTCCATCCACTGGACCCTTAATGCTGTTTCTCTTTTGGTAATCTGTGCAGGGTTGTCTTGCCCTTGGCAACTGGCGCTCTTCCAGCAGACGTGCCCTCAGGACCCATATAAGGAAATTCCGCTCCATCTCACGTCACACAGAGCCATACTCGAAAAAAACTTTCCGAAACTTGTGACAAACCGGAAGGAGTATTTTGGGAACAGAAATACTCCTTCAAACGTACAACTTAATTTTTGAAACTTTGTCCTTGTTTACCATGGGAATCCAACTCTTTAACAGTGTAAACAACTCAGTATGCATGAAATATCATTTCAGCCCCCCTTTAATAGTTGGTGATTTTAATATCCATGTTGATAATGAAAAAGATGCATTGGGATCAGCATTTATAGACATTCTGAAATCTATTGGGGTTAGACAACACGTTTCAGGACCTACTCATTGTCGAAATCATACTCTAGATTTAATACTGTCACATGAAATTGATGTTGATAGTGTTGAAATTATGCAGCCAAGTGATGATATCTCAGATCATTATTTAGTTTTGTGCAAACTTCATATAGCCAAAATTTTAAATTCTACTTCTTGTTACAAGTGTGGTAGAACCATCACTTCTACCACAAAAGATTGCTTTTTAAGTTATCTTCCTGATTTATCCAAATTCCTTAGCATATCCAAAACCTCAGAACAACTTGATGACGTAGCAGAAACTATGGACTCTCTCTTTTCTAGCACTTTAAATACAGTTGCTCCCTTACGCTTAAGGAAGTTTTAAGGAAAACAGTTTGACACCATGGTATAATGAGTATACTCGCACCCTAAAGAGAGCAGCCCGAAAAATGGAGCGCAGCTGGAGGAAAACAAAACTAGAGGTATTTCATGTTGCTTGGTGGGAAAGTAACGTATCCTACAGAAAAGCATTAAAAACTGCTAGATTTGATTACTTTTCTTCTCTTTTAGAAGAAAACAAAAATAACCCCAGGTATTTATTAAATACAGTGGCCAAATTAATGAAAAATAAAGCCTCAACAAGTGTTGACATTTCCCAACACCATAGCAGTAATGAGTTTTTGAACAACTTTACTTCTAAAATCAATAATATTAGAGATAAAATTGCAACCATTCAGCCGTCAGCTACAGTATCACATCAGACAGTGCACTATAGACCCTCTGAGGAACAGTTCCACTCATTCTCTACTATAGGAGAGGAAGAAGTGTATAAACTTGTTAAATCATCTAAACCAACAACATGTATGTGAGACCCTATACCATCTAAGCTCCTAAAAAAGGTGCTGTGAGCACACACCCGGAGCAGTGGGCTGCCATTTATGCTGCGGCGCCCGGGGAGCAGTTGGGGGTTCAGTGCCTTGCTCAAGGGCACCTAAGTCGTGGTATTGAAGGTGGAGAGAGAGCTGTTCAAGCACTCCCCCACCCACAATTCCGTCCGGCCCGAGACTAGAACTCACAACCCTTCGATTGGGAGTCCAACCCTCTAACCATTAGGCCACGACTTCCCCGTTTAGTTTCATTGGATCTTAGTGCTGCGTTTGACACAACTGACCACGACATTCTTTTGCATAGACTTGAATTCTTTGTTGGCATTAATGGAAGTGCATTAGCATGGTTTAAATCATACTTATATGACCACCATCAGTTCATAGCCGTGAATGAAGATGTATCATATCGATCACAATTCGATCATACTCAGCTTTATATTTCTTTGCGGCACAGTGAAACACACCAATTTAAAAAACTAATGGAATGCATAGTCGATATATAAAAACTGGATGACGAGTAATTTCTCACTGTTAAATTCTGAAAAAACAGAGGTGTTAATTATAGGACCTAAAAACTGTGCAAAAACTGCCTAAGACTTGATGGTTACTCTGTCAATTCTTAGTCATCTGTTAGGAACCTAGGTGTGCTATTTGATCGCAATCTTTCCTTAGAAAGCCACGTTTCTAGCATTTGTAAAACTGCATTTTTCCATCTCAAAAATATATCTAAATTACGGCCTATGCTCTCAATGTCAAATGCAGAAATGTTAATCCATGCATTTATGACCTCAAGTTTAGATTATTGTAGTGCTTTATAGGGTGGTTGTTCTGCACGCTTAGTAAACAAACTACAGCTAGTCCAAAATGCAGCAGCATGAGTTCTTACTAGAACCAGGAAGTATGACCATATTAACACTGTCAACACTGCACTGGCTGCCTATCAAACATTGTATAGATTTTAAAATATTGATTATTACTTATAAAGCCCTGAATGGTTTAGCACCTCAGTATTTGAATGAGCTCCTTTTACATTATTATCCTCTACGTCTACTTAGTTCTCAAAACTTAGGCAATTTGATAATACCTAGAATATCAAAATCAACTGCGGGCGGCAGATCCTTTTCCTATTTGATGCCTAAACTCTGGAATAACCTACCTAACATTGTTCGGGAGGCAGACACACTCTTGCAGTTTAAATCTAGATTAAAGACCCATCTCTTTAACCTGGCTTACACATAACATACTAATATGCTTTTAATGTCCAAATCCATTAAAGAATTAGTAGGCTGCATTAATTAGGTAAACCGGAACCGGGAACACTTCCCATAACACCCAATGTACTTGCTACATCATTAGAAGAATGGCATCTACGCTAATATTAGTCTGTTTCTCTCTTATTCCGAGGTCACCGTAACCACCAGATCCAGTCTGTATCCAGATCAGAGGGTCACTGCAGTCACCCGGATCCAGTACGTATGGTGGTTTCATCTGGTCAGAGGAGAACTGGCCCCCCAACTGAGCCTGGTTTCTCCCAAGGTTTTTTTCTCCATTCTGTCACCGATGGAGTTTCGGTTCCTTGCCACTGTCGCCTCTGGCTTGCTTAGTTGGGGTCACTTCATCTACAGCGATATCGTTCACTTGATTGCAAATAAATGCACAGACACTATTTAAACTGAAAAGAGATGACATCACTGAATTCAATGATGAACTGACTTTAACTATCATTTTGCATTATTGACACACTGTTTTCCTAATGAATGTTGTTCAGTTGCTTTGACGTAATGTATTTTGTTTTAAGCGCTATATAAATAAAGGTGACTTGACTTGACTTGACTTACTTTAACCAGGGAATACCCAAGCTTGTTTGCAAGAGATGTGAATCTAGAATTTATACTTGACAGCATTGAGAGTCTCCATGTACTTCTTTGTATTTACACAATTTTCCAGTGTTTTTAAGGAGGTGACTTTCCTGGCATTGTGAATCAATCTTCCCAATTCTTGCATCTTCTCCCGCACACATTGTTTATTCTAATCTGATAGCCCACCTTTGTTCAACAAATGATGCCCAATTTCAGTAATTACTCTTGTCATTTTTTATTATATATGTGATTGTGTCAGAATTCATCACACTGATTACTCCCCACAGTTGTTTGGTCATGTTTGAAGGCACAGGCCCAGTGTAGATACACATGGACTGCACACGGTTTTTTCCTGGTTTGGGAGGGTCTGTGTGCATATGTCTCCACAGGACCTTTCTTGTAAAAAGTCCTTGACAGTATGCACAATACATGAAATCTTCTCACTGCACTTTTTTACGTGATCGTTTATATGGCACTAGCCTTGCCATCTTAGCATATTTTACTGCAGTACAAGCAGTAATGTGTCTTGTTGTACACTCCAGCACCATCTCTTTTCTGGTATGCACTAACAACTATGTTGTATGTTGTGTTCTGACTTGAACTGGGTTCTTCTTCTGTTCCATATGCTTCAGACGTAAGGTTGTGCATTTTGTCTAATGTTGCGGTGTCACAGTCAAGGCAACTCACTGAGCCCGATTGATCAACATCCAGTTCATCAAGAAGCCGACGTTTTGTCTAGTTTAGTGTAAGGCTAACATCACTGTCACTTTTGGAAGTCTCTGATGTAGAATCAAAGAGCTCATCAGAATCCTCAAGATGTGTATTTCATCTAAAAAAAAAAAAACAAAAAAAAAAACATAAAAAATAGGTATAACTGATCCAATTAATTGATCATTTGATTTTGACAACATTAGCCAATTTACTGCGTCTCTGTTCTGGTGAACTTTTTTACCATGTGATGATTTGCTGCTTCTTACTATGTTATTTCTCAGTGCAAAATTTATGGAAAGTTGTTCTGACTGGTGGCAGGTCCTACAACCTATACCCTTAAGAGGACTTGGTTTGACCAGAAGCATCATCCATCTGTGACTGGAGAGAAGTGTCAGAGTCACCTGCTGCTCTGCTATTATCAGCAATCAGAGGTGTCAAGTAGCGGAGTACAAATACTTTGTAACCTTACTTAATTAGAAATTTGGGGTATCTATACTTTACATGTGTAATTATTTTTCAGCCGACTTTTTACTTCTACTGCTTACATTTTCACGCAAGTATCTATACTTTCTACTCCTTACATTTTAAAAATAGCTTTGTTACTGCTATTTCATTTAGGCTTGTTTTCATTCCGGCTTGTCATCATTAAAAAAAAAAAAAACTATCCAGATAAATCGCGCCTGTAATGCCACGTCAGCAGAGGGAGACCTGGCACGAGAGAAATGTGAATTCCATGTACAACTAACATTTTTTCTAGGCTACAACGTCAACCATCAAGGTGTGGAAGTGGACCAATCCAAGATCAACCTGATCAAGACTGATCAAGCTACGCAAGCATTCTCTAACCTCAAGTTAGAGCTTTTCCACTGCACCCATCCTGAAACACCCTGACCCCAACTTGCCATTTACACTGGAGGTTGATGCCTCCGATTGTGGGATAGGTGCAGTACTCTCCTAACACCACGGACAACCAGGCAAGCTTTTCCCCTGTGCTTATTTTTCAAGGAAACTCACGGATGCTGAGTGTAATTATGATGTCGGAAAGAAGGAGCTACTGGCTATGAAGGCGGCTATTGAGGAATGGAGGCACTGGTTGGAGGGTTCCACTCACCCCTTCCAGGTAATCACTGATCATAAGAAACTTGAATATATAAAAAGTGCTAAGAGATTAAATCCTCGCCAGGCTCGCTGGTCCTTGTTTTTCACCAGGTTCCAATTCGCAGTGACTTACCACCCTGGCAGTAAAAATAGCAAGGCAGACGCTTTTTCCAGAAGACATGACCACCCATTGACCGATCACCAACCTGAATCTATCCTGCCACCATCCATCATCATAGCACCAGTCACGTGGGACATAATGGATGAGATTCAAAAGGAACAACACAACGAACCCACACCTCAAGGTAGTCCTGCTAAAAACAAAAAAAAACCAAAGAGCTCCCATCAGGTCTGCTACAACCATTACCCATACCACAGAGACCTTGGTCACACCTATCCATTGACTTTGTCACCGATCTACCCCCATCTGATGGTTTCACCACAATCCTTGTAATCATTGACCGCTTCTCCAAGGCATGTAGACTCATACCTCTGAAAGGTCTTCCCACAGCTATGGATACAGCTCAAGCGATGTTCCACAACATCTTCAGGATGTACGGTATCCCCGAAGACATTGTCTCTGACCGAGTAACACAATTCACGTCCCAGGTATGGAGAGCATTTTGCAAACAATTGGATATTAATGTCAGTTTAACTTCAGGTTACCACCCTCAATCGAATAGAAAAGTGGAGAGACTGAATCAGGAGATTGGCAGATACCTCAGGTCATACTGTGGACGTGAGCAGCATCAGTGGTCAGAGTTCCTTCCATGGGTAGAGTACGTACAAAATTCATTGAGGCATTCATCCACAGGCCTTACACCGTTTCAATGTGTGCTAGGATACCAACCCCCCATGTTCCCGTGGTCTGGTACCGTCACTAGTACCTGCAGTCGACGACTGGATTCGTTGTAGCTAGAGGGTATGGGACAGTGCTCATGTACGTCTGCAAAGAGCCATCAGGAGTCAAGAAACTCAAGCTAATCGACGACGCCGTCCACATTCCCCCTACCAACCTGGACAAAGGGTCTGGCACTCCACTTGAGACCTCAAGTTATGGCTGCCCAGCAAGAAACTCAGCGCATGGTACGTAGGCCCATTTAAAATCCTAAGACAGATTAATGCGGTCACTTATGAACTGGAGCTGCCCATTATTTACCGTATCTCTTCCTCCTTCCATGTTTCCCTCCTGAAAATGTTCCACCCGAATACTGACCCCAATGTCGAGAACCGGGAGCCACCTCCACCGCTGGACATTGGTGGAACCCCGGCTTATGCGGTAAAGGAGTTGTTGGACTCCAGACAGAGACGGGGTCAGCTTCAATACTTGGTGGACTGGGAGGGATACGGACCAGAGGAGAGATCACGGGTGGCCGCCCACGACATACTAGATCCTTCGTTAACTGAGGAATTTCATCAAGCCAGACCCGATCGTCCAGCACCACGACCACGGGGACGTCCTCGTAGAGCACCAGGAGGCGCTCGTGGGGGGGTGGGGGGGGGGGTGGGATTCTGTAACGCCACGCCAGCAGAGGGAGCCCTCGCTCGAGTACTGACTGTGTTCCACTCCCTCTGCTTCACCTGTAACTTCCTGTTTGGTAGACATTTAAGCGTGGCTGGAGCCACAAGCACTTGGCCACGCGAAGTATTGCCAGCCTGTCTGCCTTACCGAGTGTTCTTCCCATTGCCATAGTTTGCCTTATTGTGTATGATCTTTGCCTGGTTTCCCTGTTTCTGCCTTTTGGATTTGCCCACTGTCTTGTTGTTTCAATTGGACTGCCTATCTGTGTACGAACCTCTGCCTTCTAACGTTTATGATTCTCTGCCTACTGTTTTGGATTTGTCTGCTGTGGATGTTATTAAAATACTGCACATGGATTCTAACGCCGCCTCCACGTCATTACAGTGCCATTCGGATGGAGTGAATTTGATTGTGGTTGTGTAACACCAATGAACCATCATGAACCATATCCAACCATATGTTCCATATTAATGAATCCTGACTCTCTAACACATTCTGCACTCAAAGACCAGAACGTGAGTTAAAGAAAAAACAAGGACCTTCGTTTTACAACATCTTCCAACATAACTCACCACCCGGGGCACCACCCAGACACAGATCCCCTGTAAAGACCTTGTCTCAGAGGACCACCAGGACAAGACCACAGGAAACAGATGATTCTTCTGCACAATCTGACTTTGCTGCAGCCTGGAATTGAACTACTGGTTTCGTCTGGTCAGAGGAGAACTGGCCCCCCAACTGAGCCTGGTTTCTCCCAAGGTTTTTTTCTCCATTCTGTCACCGATGGAGTTTCGGTTCCTTGCCGCTGTCACCTCTGGCTTGCTTAGTTGGGGTCACTTCATCTCCAGCGATATCATTGACTTGTTTGCAAATAAATGCACAGACACTATTTAAACTGAACAGAGATGACATCACTGAATTCAATGATGAACTGCCTTTAACTATCATTTTGCATTATTGAGACACTGTTTTTCAAATGAATGTTGTTCAGTGCTTTGACGCAATGTATTTTGTTTAAAGCACTATATAAATAAAGGTGATTGATTGATTGATTCTGATTCCAGCTTGCATGAGTGCCATCTCGTGGCCATTTCAGATAAGGCGCTCAAATTACTAATCTCTATTTCCCTGCGATTTATTGAATTAGCTGTCTAAATTCTCAATAATTATTTGCAGCTTTGCTCGTGCAAATATTATTTGACAATTTTTTGCCTGCCTTTGACTGTTCACATTTACTTTGAATTTGGTTCAAACATTATTTGAATTATAATTTAATTGTTTAATAGTGTAAATTAAGTGTCTCAGGCCAACCAATGATTAACCCATTTAGAAGGAAGTAAGCCAGCTAGTGGCAGTTACCTGTTAAGTCAGTTCACAGCTTGCAGCTCTCTGATCTCTCTCTTTTCAGTTATGTTTTGAATTGCATACGTCTACTTTTACCCTTTCTGATTAATTTCATAAATATTAATGATACCTTATTGTTATCATTGGTTATTATAGGGTATTATTCAGATTTTCCTTTTAATTCTTCTCACATGCTTATTTTAAATTTTCATTTAAACCAGTTTAGAATTTTTAATTTGAATTAAGTTTTCTGCTCACCAGGTTAAGCCGAGTGAGTGAATACACCCCCTTGTGGTGAAAACCAGCTACTTCTTCTCCTGTGTTTCATTCCTGTCTTTTTGTTTATTTATTTATTTATTTATTTATTTATTTATTTATTTATTTATTTATTTATTAATTCTTTTTATATTCCTTTTATTTATTTTTTCTTCTCTCTTTTGGCTTAGGCTATTTTGATAATTACCATCATTATCATAATTCCTTTTCTTTGTTTTATCATTATTAGGTAAAACTGTTACCTCTCATTTCTACATATATATTTACTCAGCTGATGATTAAACAAACCAAACCTTAATTCACTTTAAGTTTCCTTTCTTCATCCTTTGTGTATTTGATTGTAGAACTCCCTTGGTGACTGGACAGTCATCTCAGGTTTCCAGTGAGCAAGGGGGCCGACCGGCGTTACCAACACTGGCTGTGAGTGAAACTCGGTTCCTCTTATCTCTGTCCCTTGTGGCACGCAGTGGAGACATCAGCAATTTGGCACTCCAATGGTAGTCAATCAGTCCAGCCGACACACGACGCAATCTCTGGGACCAGTACCTAAACCTGGGCCTAAATCGGGGCCACTTTCTTTTTAAGAGAGGGTTCTAGGGAACAGCCCAATTTTGTAGTGCTGTCTGGCGGTTGACATCTTGGTGTTGCCCGGTTGTGTTAAAAGTCACAACCTGTTTGAGAGGGCACAGCGCCAGAGTAACGGAGGGCCAGGGACACTAAGGTTGAGTGTTTGGGAGCGCCACGGAGGCTGACCGTGCCGCTGGTTTCCACCAGGTGAACCAAATGTGATAAAACCTATCCATTTATTATAAGGCACAGAATATTAGATATTCCCCCAGATATTTATGTTAAGTGTTTGGTCCATTTCCTCTCTGAGCCACACCCTTTTCCTAGGTCTCTTACTCCCATAGCCACACGTGCTGTAAGCCCTTGCAGAAACTCTTGCGAGAAGTAGCAGGTTTAGCCCCTTTATTCTCTACCTAACACTTCCAGCGTTCTTATTCATTCCATTTCAAGCTGTGGTAGGGAACTTTTGACGCTCTAGCGGTTAATAAACAGAACTGCTTGCGTTTTGCGAAAGAACATCGTAGCCGGAACTACTTCTCTCTGTTTATGTCTATGAAGAATCACAAAGGTACTGGGTTACTCCGCCGCGGTATCCCCGAAGCAATCTAAAATAGTCTGAATATAAACACTTATTATAGGTGCACCCTAGTGATTCAGGACAAGCCAAAAATACGGTTTGGAAAATGGATTCATGGTGTACTCGCTTATTATATACATTTTTCTACATTTTGAACACAAACAAAGTTACGGACCGCAGCTCTGATTGGTTATTTTTTACCGGGAGCGATGGAGTTTCTGCAAATGGCAATAGGACCACTGGGAGGAGCCAGAGGAGCTTGATTTTTTTCACAGATTATCTGTCTCATATTCTACTGTCAGGAAATAATGACAGGTTTAATAAATATGTAAAAAAAAAAATTTTTTACAAAAGTTCCCTACAGCACCTTTCATTGCAGACCAATTTATTTGCTGTTTTGTTTTCACTGTGCTCTATCCTATCTTCACCTTTTTGCATGTTGTTGTGATTTTGTTTCCTACAGTTCACCGAGAGACCCCAAGGAGAGCTAAGTAGTAGAGCGACAACCGAGCAGCCGGTGTCACCAGGTGACCCACGAGGCTACCCCCTGTCAAGTCTCTATTTTGGGCCGACCCCTAATTGGACCCGCCTGTCTGCATCAGTTAGCCGAAATTCTTATAGACGGCATAGCCCGTACGATAGCTCATTACCCAGAAAACAAACTTGCATTGGCCCCTTTTTGTGTGTGCTGTGCTTCTCTCATCTCAGCTGGAGACGATGACAACCTTCTTCCTGCCCAAGGACACCAGTGACCTGCAGCACTTGAGCCAGAGACAACTGGACACTGAGATGGACCAGCTGATGGCAAACGATCCGACGCAGAGTTACACCCACAAAGAACTCACCAGGATCACATGGACCCTAGCTCACCTCCTCATCGCCTAGGCATGGATCAGCGAAAAGAGCAACCACGACCTGGAGCAGGAAGCCGCGGCTCTAAGACTTAAAGCAGTGGAAGCCCTAAAGCATCAGGCCCACACCCAGAGTCGTCTAGATAAGCTACTTCTCAAGACCCAAGACCAGCACGAGAAAGAGAACGCTACAGATCCAGAGCTACAGAAAGAAGTGGAAAGACTTCAAAATGCCGTGGAGAATCTTCGTCTGGACACAGACCAAAGAGAACATTTGGAGAGAGAAGCCCAAGAGGGACTCAAGGCAAAGCTCCGACAAGGTGAAGCCCTCCTTGAAAGTGCTGAAATCGAACTGAAAGAGAGAGATGCTAAAGCTAAGACCTATGAAAATCACCTGAAAATGGCCCGAGCTGAAATCCATGACCTTACGGAGCGTAAAGACTTTCTAAAAGATGAACTTGACATGGTTCACAGAGAACTGAAATATTCTTATAGACTGCAAAGTGACCAGAAAGAGTAAACACACTCCACAGAGTATCCCCTGGCCAGTGAATCCCAGCCTTTCAGCCAAGAACTTCGAGCTGAAAAAGGGGGTGAAAGCCTGCTTTTAAAAATGTCACCAGCCAGCCTCCATGAACCCCTGTCAGCAGTGGGGGAGGGAAAACCCTTCCTGAAAGCCCGGGTCACCGGCCACGGACACATAACTCCCAAAGAACTGGACAAGCTGGCTAGAAACATCCCTACGTTCAACCCAGATCCTGCAGGAGGCCACGACATTTCTATAACCGACTGTGACGTGCCTACTACGGAGCAAGAAATGAACCAGGCATGGAGGAAAACGTTAACTTCCGAACTTTGTTTCTGCGAAAACTCCATCCTACTGTCAGCCACCATTTGGGAGTGTTAGCATGCCCGCGTAGCATGTCAACGCAACAGTTACGTGATTTAGCACATAAGGCTTACACCAAACAAAAGACTGTGTCAGAAAAGACTGTAAAACACCCAACTATTTGCCCTGTCTCTGAGTCATATTCAGAGTTGACCCTAGAGGGCTCTCACCAGCACCACAGTTATAGACCCAGCAACCAAGAAGTCCAGACCATTCCAAGCCAGCAGAGGGCAGCGCAGTGCCTGTCCGAGGCACCAGAACGACCGCTCTGGAATATCCTGGGACCGGCCTCGCCCCTCCCACAACCAAAGGGGGGGGGGGGGCACCTGGTAAGCCGGCCAGCGACCCAGAAATAGCCGACCTCCAGCCTCCAGAACACCAAGCCCAGGGAGCCGGGAGGGGGAACACTCTCGACGTGATGCTTGGAAACTCAAGGCTGAACCCACATCTAACAAGGAAAGTACAGCCACGTCCGAAGCTGCAGAACTTCTGAGTATACTGAGAGAGTTCCTTCAAAAGAAACCTCACATGGAAGACAAGAAGGATAAACCAGACACCACATGACTAAACCTTATGCCTGAAACCAACACCACTCCCGACGTCTCCGCAACTGAACCAAGCACACAGAACAGTTTTTCAACCACAAACTATTGAACTAGCTGTTGCATCATCAAACAATAGCAACACCCACTCAGTCCAGCTGACTGCACCTCTTGACCAAGAAAGCATCATCCCACACCGACGTGCCAGAAAGTGCTGTTTTGGTTATCTGTACCCACAACGAAACACACAAAACCTACCCTACCTGCTTACCTCTGCACCTTCACGGCCACCTAAGACTCTGATACCTACTGCCCCAAGGTCAAGACCGAACTGCATCTGCATGATATAACCACAACGGACAGTATTCTGGCCATATGGGCAGACAACTCAGCCATTAGTCTCTCACTATACAATGCAATCATTGAGAAGACACCTGACCTCCCTTATACCAGCAAGCGCACCCGTTTCCCTTGGAACTCACACCCATCCTCAATGGTATCTGCCAGAGGAATCTGCGCTTTGCACGTGAAATGGAATTACCGATGCCTAACTCATTATTTCCTGGTCCTTCCGGACCTGCCCCACGATGTCTACATTGGAGCAGACCTCTTGATTCACCTCAAGGTGCATGTGGACATTTTTAATGAAGTTGTATGGGCCCCATTGACTTTGCAGCCACACGTTTCCATCAACCATGACAACCCCATGTCAGGGCAGACCATCCCAGAAGTTTGCACCTCAGTCAACTAACAGGAAATGGTGGTACACGCTTACACCAAAGGGGTCGCTATTCGGCTCAACATGCGATGGGGTCAAACCTTAAACCACACGCTGGGTTTCTTCCAACCCTCACCTGTGTGTGTGGAACTCGCACTCACACTGGAAGCCACACCCCTCACTGAAGTGTCATCTCGTGTAGTCTACATCCTGTTCAACGACTGCACGGCAACTGACATCAAAATTCCCAAGGCCTACCGGCTGGGATGGCTAGTGAGCCATGACTTTCATGACTTTGAACTTGTACTACCTGTCATTGGGCCCATTCCACCTGCACTGATACCCGAAGGGAGTACAGACAACACATTGTTCACTGCACCCTTCAAACTCATCGCCATCACATCTGTCATGTCTGTGTCCAAAGACCAGGTGTGCAGAACGGAGCTGACCGAGGACCAACACCTCACAATATACACAGTCTCCCACCGGAACGTCAGTGAGGCTAATGAACCTACTACACCTCTCAATACCAAACCGACTGATGATACACCGATGGAGGAGCCTTACCCAGGTTTTGAATCTCAAGTGCAGAAATTCTACAAGACGCTAATGGACTTCAGAGTGATACACATCGTCGAGGACTCAGACAAGTTCTGTATTAGTTCAAAGAATCCTTTGCCAAAGACTCTTTAGACTGTGGTCACCAACCTCCACACGGTGTGCATCCCTACGAACCATGATGCACCTCCCACTTTTGTCAAACAGTACAAGATTCCCATCACCTCACACGAACCAGTGCAGGAGATTATTGAATCTATGCTTGAGAAGGGTGTCATCCATCCATGCAACAGCACCTACTCAGCCCCCATCTGGCCCGTCCTCAAACCTAACGGCAAATGGCGATCCACCATTGACTACAGGAAACTAAATCAACAGGTGCTGCTGTCACGATGGCCCATGACCCAGCTAGAACAAGAACTACCCCGAATCACAGGAGCCACAATCTACTGTACACTTGATGTGGCCTCTGGATTCTGGACCATTCCGGTGCACCCGGAAGACCAACACAAATTGGCATTCACATTTGGCAACCGATAGTTCACCTTCAACAGGTGTCCGTTCGGTTACGCCAACTCACCAGCTGAATTCAATATCTTTCTGAACAAAGCCTGCCCAGATGCTAGAATGAGAGGTAACCTGATCTATGTAGACAATGTTCTCATGAAGAGCACAGCGGTGGCCGACCACCTGAAAGAAATAGACTATGTTTTGAGTTTTCTAGGGGTATCCAATAACTCCCGACAGTTCATCGAAAACTTCTCAGACATTGCCAGATCTCTCACAGCTCTGCTAAAAAAAACTGCCCTTTCGTCTGGTCAAAGGCTCAAGAACACACCATGAAAGAACTAAAAAGACATTTATGCTCAACGCCATGTCTTGCTTACCCCGATCCACAAAAGGAGTTCTACCTGGAAGCAGTGTTAATTTTGACACGAAATTTTAATTTAGTTTTAGTCTTAGTCTTTTGACTATAATTCTTTTTCGTTTTAGTCAAGTTTTAGTCATCTGATTTGTTTTAATTTTAGTCTTATTTTAGTCGACTAAAATTGCTTGGTATTTTAGTCGACTAAAATAAGACTAAAATCAATAACAGATTTACTAGACAATTTTTTACAGCTGGTATAGGAAACAAACTTAACCAAAATATATAAAACACAAATTCAACTTTATTTCAACACAACTGTGTCTTTATTTCGATTCAAAAGCTTTTATGCAGCAACAAACACTGTCATGATAATGTAAACAATAACTAGCTGCCAATTGACCATCAATAAAAGAAAAATAAAGTTAGGTCCAGGACCTTAAAGCTTACAGCTGAGCTGAACAATAAGTGCATACATTTAAAGTAAATATTTAATAAGTTGGCAGCTAGGTGGATAAAAAAAGTAACAAGATTTTATAAGGTATTCATTTGTCTAGCAATATTGTATGTTTTAAATACTACAATATTGCTAGATTTGTATGTATAATGATAGGATGTGAACATTCATGTTTCACATGACTAATATAGAAATATTTGTGATATTGTCAACAAGTAGAACATTATAAAATATACTAAACATTAGTATTAATCAAATGTATTTATCATGATATTACGTATTAGTATTGTGCTCTCATCTAATTTGAAGAAGGGGCTATTTTACAGTACTTTTCAGTTCGTAATATTTAATGCTACAACATCTATGCACTGCAGTTTTCCAGTTTTGCTTAGCTCAATAAACAAAAGAACATCGTTGTGAAATTACATTTGAGAAAATGTCCGGGTGGCTCGTCTGTAAATGTCTTTTCAAATTGGTTGTGTTCTTGCCACGAATGAGCGTTCCGCGTGCTTTACACTTTGTTTTGTTTTGTTCGTCGTCAAACGTGAAGTGAGCTGTGGACATTTTGTCGCTCTTTTAGACATCACCTCTTCGAATGCCATCTTCCCGGGAGCTCATTTAAAAACTGAAAACCTTCGCTTCACGTCTCAATAAGTCAGGCTCTGATTGGTTCTCTTCTCTCATGCAGTCTGTTCTGTTTTGCCGGTTCTTTTGCTCATTCCTCGCATCTCTCCCGTCTGCTGATTTGATTTTCGTCACAGTCTATTTTCGTCTCGTCCTTTATTCGTTGACGATAATGTTAATCAATTTAGTCATAGTTTTAGTCTCCATCAGTGCCTTCTATTTTAGTTTTCGTTTCGTTTTCGTCCGCAAAAATATATTCGTGACGAAAATAATGACGAAAATATTTAGTCAACGAAATTAACACTGCCTGGAAGCTGGGTTTTCCAACCAATGTCTCAGTGCTGGCCTGTACCAAGGGCGTGACAAAGACAAAAAAGTAGTTGCCTATGCCAGCAAGACACTGCTTCCACCAGAGTGTAAGTTCTCAGACTGTGAAATAGCTCTGCTCTGCACTGTATGGGCCATTCACGATTATCCAATTACATTGGGGCACAGAAAGTTATCATAGAGACTTGCCACCAGCCAGTAATGTTCCTCAACAGCCAGCGAATCCGAGATGGCGTGGTCACCAATTCACGCATAGCCACATGGTTAGTGGCTCTCCAAGGACGCAATGTTGAGGCACAGTATGCACAGAATCACAAGTCTGCACTGGGCAATGGCCTGGCCGCATGCCAAAACTGCTCTGATAACACATCTGCGGAAGAAATGGGCGTGCAAGAACCCCAACAGCAACAACTAACCTGTCACAGGTACTTTGAAGAGAATGCGTGTCAAGGCATGCTCACAGCCTACGTCGATGGATGCTCCTACAACCACGACGGCATCCTTAAGGCAGGTGCAGGAGTGCTGTGGGTCAACGACCAGCCATGTCCCCCACAACACTTCAAATTAGGTCCCCAGTCATCACAATATGCAGAAATAGCAGCCATTCTCATAACTCTGCAGATCGCATCAGCCCATGACATCAGAGAAATCCTCATCTGTACAAACTCTAACTATGCCAGACTCAGTTTTGTGTGCCACCTTCCAGGCTGGAAACAGAATGGTTTCAAAACGGCAAACAACAAGCCAGTCAAACACCAACACCTGTTCCAGGAATGTGATAACATCACCAAAATGCACACCATGTGCTGAACACCACGGTGCCAGAGCCACGTATGACACACTGAGACAGGTGGTGTTTTGGCCCAGCATGCAGCAAGATGTGGCAGAGTATGTCAGAGAATGTCTTGTGTGCTGCCAGTTCACACCAGCAAACCCAAACCACAGAGCCCCACTGCAACGCAGAGGGATCACGTTCCCGTGGTCAGACCTCCAAAATTGACTGGGTAGGGCCCCTGCCCAGGTCAACAAGAGGCAACAAGTACTTTCTCACGGTGGTGTGCCAGTTTACCAAGTGGGTAGAGTGTCTGCCAGCACCCTATGACACTGTCCAAACCACGGCATACCTCCTGATGAACCATATCTTCTCCCGGTTCGGATTGCCACTGAGAGTCAACTCAGACAGACGTACCCACTTCACGGCCGAGATCATGCAACAGATCTGGAAATGCCTAGGGGTACAAGCTAAACTACACATCAGCCACCATCCAATCGCGTCCGTCCAGGTAGAGAGATCGAACCGAGCGGTGGTCGCCATGCTGAAAAAGTATGTGTCTGTTAACCAGAAAGACTGGGATGTGAAACTACCCCTTGTGTGATGGCCATCAGAGCCACCCCGCAGGAATCAACATTGGTGTCCCCTTTTGAACTCATGACTGGGCGGCAGATGACCCTGCCACTACACTTGCTGTATCAACCAGGAGACTCCAACCTTGTCACTGCTTACACCACATTCCAGTACCTTGACGAGCTCCATAGACACTTGAAAACAACTTTTGCTTTTGCCCAGCAACACCTGCAAAAAAGCGCTGAAGGACAGAAAGCATACTACGACCGGAAAGCGTCACACCAGGAACTGAATGTGGGTGACAGGGTCTTGTATTACAGCTTCAACCCGCCACCTCAGATGGGCTCCCAGCGGCTGTCAAAGAAATTCCTGCCACACTGGACGGGACCCCATGAGATTATGAACAATCTCTCCCGAGTTTTGTACCAAATCCAGCTAAGCCGGGGATTGAGAGAACCAGTTCTCAAATGGGTCCACCGTAACCAGATTAAGAGACATGTAGCCACTAGCAGAGAAAGACAGGGAGGGGCCAATGCAAGCTAAACTCAACGGCAGCCATCAAAGCGAAAAGACTGTCCCATCCAACCCGGGACAAACCTCACTGACCTGTTCCCGCTCTTTCTTTTCCCTTTTCCTCCCTATCTCTCTCTCTTTCTGGCCTGTAACAGGATGCTGCTGTGGATTGTCATCCTGTGCCTCCAGTCAACCGGAGGCCAGCCGTCATCAGACATTATCACACCGGGTCCTGCCTCAGGCATTGTATTGAGATAACAACCGGGACTCCTGATCACGAATTGTCGGACGTACACCCAGAATGTATACGTTCGACTCGACCCCTGCAACGTCTACAGAGCACACTACCCCCGCACAGTAGCCCAGTACAGCTGGGCCGGTGCCCGTTGGACAGAGGACTCCCTCCAGCACGCCAAGGCCGATGTCAAGCACATGCTCAACCAACTTGAGAAGATGACTGTTACCCAGGCGGAATTAGGTGGACACAACCGCCGCTCCAAACATTTCCTGGGAGCATTGCTCGGAGCCGCCGCTGCTGTTGGAACTCTGTTCAACATTGGTATGTCCAGTGTCAATGCAGTAAACATAGCCACTGTGAGACGGCATGTGGCTGAAATTCAGACTGAACTTCCAGAGCTAAAAGAGCAACTCACTACACAGAGTGCATCCTTGCAAACCATTGGAAAGACTTTAAAAGGAACGGTGGTCTTTCTCAACATTTCTCAACAGCGTGCTGTTGAACCAGACCGTGAACTCCATGAAACAGCTGTTCACTTGTCTTCCAGAATGACTTTGCCCAAACGCAGCTGGTTACAGCATTAATGACTGACATGTTACGGGAAGTGAGTTCCTCCATCGACAGTCTAGCCATGGGAAGAATTCCACCATACCTGATACCCTTAAGCCTGGTGCAAAATGTGCTGGCTTCTGCCATCACCACACCCACTGATCCTAGGCAAATCCACCTTGCCTACTCTCTGGGTAGCGCTATTCCCCTTTACGTGGATCCTGAGCAGAAGGAGATGAGTTTCCTCCTGAACTTACCCATTATAGAGTCGAGCCGAATCTACAGACTCAAAGACAGTGTTAATGTGGGGTTCTGGAAGGATAACACTCATATCAAGATACATACCCCTGAGGCAGGGACGATTCTAGGATTTTTTCAACTGGGGGGCACAAGAGGGGCCACGAATGATACAGAGGGGCCAATCTTGTGTTGTTTGAACGGTATATCCAAATCATTTCAAGAGTTCAGTAACCTTTAAAATCAGTAATAAACAGTGATACCCTATTATATTTTAATAGCAGTTATTCACTGCTCTAAATCAAAACAATCAAATACAATTTGTATTAACTTTTCACTTTACAAAAGTGAAAGAAAAACTGCAATAAATAAAATAATCCAATGTTTGAATAGTGTACAACTCACAAATAATAATAATAGAATTTATTTACAATAGCCTTATATAATATATATATAATAGCCTTATTTATATAAATGCAGAATAACATTAATAATTCATAGAAATAAATACACAATTAATGAATTAATATAATATAAATTTAATATAATAAATTGTTTTTGTTTATTATCCACATCCCATTCAATTTGCATAGCAGCAGTTGCAGTAAATTTGCATTGATGAATAAACAAAATCTACTTAAAAAAATGCATTAAATATTTATGTATGACTTTTAATTTGAAAATGTTTCTGGGTGTCATCAAATTACGTTTTGTCAATAACGTCTGTGAAGGGAGGGTGAGAGAGCTAGAGAGAGAGCTTTCCAGGGTGCAGACAGCAATCGCGGAGCACCATGGTGATTTTAGAACGGCAACTGAATTTATGAGAAATCTACAGACGCAAATAGATTAAAGGTGTAGAAAAATAAAGACCTAAATGTGTATTTTGGACTTTTTTTCACCACAAGTCTGAAAGAAGACGTTATTGAAGACAAACAGCCCCAAATCTCAAAATTGACCAGTAAAAAAACGATGTTTTTGCATGTGTCTCACCCATAGACTATAAAAAAAAGTCTCAAGTGTGGAGCGTTAGATAAACATTATATGATTTGTTTCGTCACCTCACTTAAGTGAAAAAAGTCGCTAATCGACTGCATGATTCAATAATGACTTTATTAGAATTGCTATTATACTTTTTTTAAACCATTGCTTTAAATTGCGTTGTTGCCTATATCCCCAGCAAACCGTTTCTCAGAGACAATCTGATGGAATCTGCGGGTTGCAACCCATGATCAGCAACACTCGTTGCCCTGCCAATGCCCAGCCTCGCAGCCAAGTCACCGAGACGGAAGCTGAGATTGTAGGTGATAGATGGCTTGTTAACACTCCAGTACGTACCGCTACGCTGACCTACGACCAGCATGACACAGCCACCAGTGTCAACCTGCTTGACCAGAGCATGTGGATTCAAGTCCCATGAGGGGCCACCCTCCACCTCGATGATCTGGCCTTATACCATCTTCCGAGTGAAGAGTACCAATCAGAACTAGAAATCCCATCCTTCTTCAAGAACTACAACTTCACCCTAGGTCCAGAGTTAGAACTGTGGATTGAAAAAGGTGGGCCTCAGCTCATTGACATTGCTCCTGTCGACGCAGCCCTCCAAGCCTTGTCTTGATTGCCCATCCTGAACACCTCACCTGTTGTCCAAGCTTGGACTGCAGCTGACACAGCACTGTGTATCTCCATGGTTGTCAGCCACACCCTGACCCTTGGTGTGGCCTTAGTCCTATACAGGAAACTCAACGAGATGCGAATCTCTGCAGCCAAACTCAAGACAACCAGGATTGGAAGTCTCCGATGGAAACCCCGAAGGGAATGTACCACACCAGAAACGGATAAGGACCTCAACGAGTCCTCAGCCTTAATAAACACCTGCTATCCGACTGTCAGGATTCACCTGCCATCCGACCATTGTGATGGGTGTTGTCCGATAATGACCACAAGGCATTATCCGACCACAAAGGGGGAATATAACACCAATAAGCGGATGGTATTCAACCATCTGTTCCATATTAATGAATCCTGACTCTCTAACACATTCTGCACTCAAAGACCAGAACGTAAGTTAAAGAAAAAAAACAAGGACTTTTGTTTTACAACATCTTCCAACATAACTCACCATGGCAGCAACATCCTGGCGTGGATAATTATAACTCCTTGGAGACTATCCAGAGATACAAGAACTTCATTGTCACGCTGAGATTGGTCTTCACTTTCTCTCTCTCTTCACTTTCTCTCACTCTCATTTCTCTTCCTCTCTATCTCATTACTATTTTTGTTCGTTTATCTTGTTTAAATTGCACTCTTCATTTTGCTATATACTCATATTTACTCCGTGTGAATTGTAGTTATGTACTCTTTAGTCTGTTTTTATTAAATACCATAATTTGCTTGAATTGAATTGTTTTATTTCCCATTGAGATCGAAGTCCCTGAATTAGGGCTGTAGTACTCGAGTCCGGTCTTGGACTCGAGTCCGGACTCGAGACATTTTTCTGTCGTCTCGGACTTGTCTCGGACTCGTTGAATTTGCACTCGGACTTGTCTCGGACTTGGCCATTGGACTCGCCAAGTCTTCTAGTTGGTCTCGACCGAGTCCAGCAAAAAAATAAAATAAAAAATTTCTCCTTCAAAACAAAACCACATTTGCATGCTAGGCGCACCGCTCTCTCTAATCTGCGTTTGCGCTCCAGTGGCGTCTGCTGTTGCTGGGCAACCATGACCCGCTCTTCATGATGACGCAGAAGTTTCAGCAAAGAATAAATGGAATTCCAGCACTAAACATCCCTTTCAGTAGCTCTGCTAATAGATTCATTTAAAAAATGGCTATCCTTGTACAACTATGATCATCTGTTTCTCCATCTTGCCTTAGCTTTCAGTATTGTTCCGGGAAAGGATGTGCATGACCAGTGGTGCACTTACTGCGACCTGAAAAGTTTAGATGTTTCTAATTTAATTTTCTACCTGTTAGATTGTGTTTTATTTACGTCTACACCTAGATAGCCTTTTTTTATCAATAAACGCGTATTAATGTATAGCCTTATGCAACAATTACATATGTACATTTTATATATGACATTACATATTTACATTTTCATGTAACAGCCAGTATTTGTATCTGTAACAATCAAAAAAATTTTCCTATCTGCATTCGGATACAACATCGTTCAGTTACTTGATAAGACTGTTATGACTTTTTATATATTTTTCGTAGTTATCACTGAACAAGTATGTCGTGTTAAACTGAAATAATTATTAATTTCTAAAATAATATTTATCATGCAAGCAGAGAGATGTCATGACAAACGTTTAGTGATCATTTGAACACGACTGAATCCATTCAATGCACACATTCTCATTACGCAGAACACTTTGAGCGAGTCTTAATGTTAATGAACTTCACTAAACAGATGTGTGTGTGCCGCGCAAACCAGCAAAAGGTAAATATGCAAACATGTAGGACAAGTAGACAATGTATCCGAATCGAATTATCTGATTATTAGCCTACTCTTGAGAGGGAACTGATTTGGTTTTTGAGAGACTGAGACGCGCAGCGCGGCTGTTTGATTGGCGAGCGCGCTGTGCTTCCATTCATTCGTATCATATGGTAGCCTAAGCTTTCAATATTTGCCTTTTAAATATATACAAATAATAAAACGTGTAGCTATGATGTATTATTATAGGTAAAATTACTCTTGCAATGCTCTGATTTCTGAGAGATAAACAGAGAGGCGACAACAATGCGGTGTTTGATTTGCGCTCTTTTCACTCATAAAGTTTACATTCATTCACTTCTGGCGCTGATCCCCTGGCTCACCTGTTATCTAGCAAACACCAGACTCTGTCAGCTTTAGCCGAGTATTCAGGCAGAATTATTCCTTGAGCGTTATTCGTTTTTAAGCCATTATCCGTGCCATTCCGAATAAGGTATTCGGCTTCAGGCACAACCCTAATTATTACATTACATATTTTATTTTTACATGCAACATAGATAAGGTCATATAGTAACAGCTCCACGCAATATTGTAATTCTAAAATTCACGTCGTACTTGCAAACACTTTGTATGCATTATGGTTAATGCATGCTGGAGTAGTCGATTTGCCTGTGTCTGTGCACTGTGCCAATTAGGCATAGTCATATACATTTTTTGACCACAGATATAATGTCAACAAAAAATAAAGTACATAAAAATTATTTGACCTTACAGCTCCAAACTTTGTTTGTTTATCCAAGTTTAGCTCCCAGGGTCGGACTGGGGGTAAAACCACTCATTAGCAAGGCCCCAAAGGAAGAGAGGGCCCTTGAAAAGTATGAATCTGAAATATATATTTTTTACCTGGATATTTTCATGGGTGGGGGCCATGGGGGCCCATCAGGACTGCCTATGCATAGGGCCCAGGATCTTGTTTAACGCCCCTGTTAGCTTTAACCCTAATTATACACACTTGAACCTAATCAAGCTCTTACTAGACACACTAATCTTCCAGGTGTTTTAAGGCCAGTTGGAGCTAAACTTTTCAGGACAGTGGCCATCCAGGATGTAGTTTGGAGACCCCTGTCCTACAGAGTTGTTACTTTGCACATGCTTTTTGATCATTACAAATAATAATATAAAATGATTTTCTTAGAATAGGAGATATGCTTTCTCTCGCATCACAAACATTATCAGTAGTTAAGTATGTGGTCTTGAAGAGGACCCTTTTTTCTTTCATTTGGACTCGGTCTTGGACTTGGACTCGAAACTTTTGGACTTGGACTTGACTTGGACTCGAACCTCTTTGGACTCGGTCTTGACTCGGTCTCGACTAGTCCTGGACTTGGACTTGACTTGGACTCGACAAAGCCGGACTTGACTACAGCTCTACCCTGAATCGTGTCATCTAAGCTACAAGCTTTGTTTTCTATGAATTAATTTCAGTAATCTAAGTAGTACAGACAAAGAAAATATTGTTTTTCCTGATCAGAAGATTAATATTTCTTGGAGTTTGTAAGAAGGGTATTTTTATTGAATTTTGATAAGGAAGTCTAGCTTCCAGTTCGCGGGACGAACAGATTGTCTAGATTAACTTAAATTAATTCCAGTAAAGGTTACCTTTAAATTATTAAATATTCCCTCTTTGGTTAATTTTATATTTTTAAGCAATAAGCACGTTATATTCATAGACTCATGAATATTCACTACATTTGAGTTAATTATTCCCCAGAAAGTGATTGTTGCTACAGTTGGATGAGAAGTATAAACATATACCATTCCGACACCCTATTGGTTTGTACGCGATCCATCGCACCTGCACATGACACAAATCACATCACACTCCAGCAAGGACATAGCCAGTTTTGGGTTCGTTTATCAAAAATATATATTTCTTAAAAGTAGGGTTGGGTATGGAACCGGTATCCGATCGCCTCAGAGTCAGTCCCCTTAAATTTCATGTGAAATTGTTAGAATATCCGTACCTGTGCAGTTTCTTGTCATAAATACAATTTACAAAAGGTCACGAGGGAGCAGTCGGTTTCCCATCTACTGTAAAGTTTTCGCTTGTCACCGCTAATCACTAAACAGCTGTTTCCTCCAGCGACAATCGAGCCCTTAACACAAACTAGGGCTGCACGATGTGTTGTTTAAGCATCGATATCGCGATGTACAAATCCACGATAGTCACATCGCAGGATGTGCGATGTAGGCTGTCGTAGTTGATCCGTTATTCATTAACTGTATGGGCCAAAGAGTGCGAGCGCGCGGCCGGCGACACACTAGATGCGTAGCATGTCCGTTTTTAATTCGGCTCCCATGTTAACAGGTTAGAGCTTGCAGACTGCCTGCATGAGACGCGAAAACACGTGCATGCTAGAAATAGAGCCGACGCCTATTTATATTGTACCTGTCACCGGCCTGAGAGAGAGAGTGCGCGCGCAAAGCGAGCCCAGGCCGCACGCTCAATGTCTTCAAACAACATGAGCGCTGTCTTGCTCTCTCTCCCTCGCGCATATTAATCAATTGACACAATGGTGTCGATGTTTAAATCATTTAAAATGAGAATGTAAGTGTGCTCACCCCATTTTTGTTTGTAAGAATTTTTTTATTTTATTTCATATCGCAATATATATCGCAGAAAAATAAAATATTGCAATGTAAATTTTTCCCAATATCGTGCAGCCCTAACACGAACGAACACATACTTTAATTACACTTATTTAAATATACTTAATTTAATCATACGTACTTTATACGTACACTATAGTACAACTACAATATACTATATACAATATAGTATACTGTGCAAAAGTCTTAGGCACATTAGTATGTACACTTAAAAGAATGGTGTTTGGCCAGTTATTTACATATTTTGCTGTAGTGTGTCAGTATAAAATATCAGTTTACATTTCCAAACATTCATTTTGCCATTGTCAGACTGCTTGTGCATTCAAAATCGCACTAGATTATTATTATTACAGTTAATGGCAAACTGATATTTCCTTATCAGAGAGATTGACAGAAATACAGTAGAAACATTATGTGTGGTTTTGTATTAAATAATGACCCAGATTGTGAAATACATTTATTAGCCTTAGATTGAGGGAAGCACATCTTGGGAAATGAGACCATCCAAGGTGAAAGCTATGGATTTATTTTAAATATTTGTAATGTTCTTTAACGTTATCCATAGTTTTTTTTTTGTGGTTCTTTTTTTAAAGTATCGGTTCAGGCACCGTTTAGGTGCTGGAACCATTTTAAAATTATTCAAAAGGCACTGGACCTTACTTAAAAGTTATTATTTCTGACTGGCTCATTTACCAAATGGGTGCTTTCTCTTCGTCCTCCACAAATTAAGATACTCTAGGTAGTTCGGTAGTGAGACGTTTTAATATATTAGAGTTTGCGATTGACAACGCGATTGTAAATTTTGTGATAAGAAGGCTGTACCAACTTTTGTAACTCGTTACTCCCCGAACACTGGACATAGCAGATGTATGTAGCGAATACAGGAAGCTATCAATCAAGAAGGTATCAGGATTATGAGTTATTATTATTTATTTTTTTTCTTATTAATCTCTTGTATTTATCCTTCATTTTGACAGCACTAATGTTTATTGTTAGTAAGACTGCCCTGGGTACACCAATGTTCTTGTCTATTGCCCTCACAGATTCCTGCAGCTAATCTTGGATGTACATTTACATTCCATTAAAGGGGGGGTGAAATGCTATTTCATGCATGCTGAGTTTTTTACACTGTTAAAGAGTTGGATTCCCATGCTAAACATGGACAAAGTTTCAAAAATTAAGTTGTACGTTTGAAGGAGTATATCTGTTCCAAAAATACTCCTTCCAGTTTGTCACAAGTTTCGGAAAGTTTTTTTCGAGTATGGCTCTGTGTGATGTTAGATGGAGCTGAATTTCCTTATATGGGTCCTAAGGGCACTTCTGCCGGAAGAGCGCGCGCTCCCGTATAGCAGAGCACTGAGAGCACAACAGACATTAGGCATTTCTCAATGTCAAGGATACTTCCTTGTCAGGACTGATCCTTCCAATTCACTTCCTTCAGAGGCTAGGCGAGACTCCTCTTGAGCATTCGGAGAACACGTAAATGGAAGAGGCTAGCAAGTGCACGTAATTGCGTCATTACGTCAGTGAAAAGGTCCGTTTGAATAACGCTGTGAATGGTATCATTAAATTATTTTGGACAACTTAACTAGTTATTTTTTAAAGAAATGCTGATGACGCAACCAAGTTAACAATTGTTAAATGACAGGTCCGGTTCAGTTAACCATTTGTATTTGTATAATTTACAATATGAATATGGTATTAATTTGTACTGGCATTTAAACGTTAAACTTTACTTATATTTACTACAGTTTTAACAAATGTTTGGTAACGTAAATAAAAACCGTTAACGCTCCGACTACGCTAAAGTTGAACATTTTTGAATTTTTGAACTAGATAGCAAAGCTGCACGCATAGGATTGTGGGTGATTTGAGAACACGAAGAGCGCGAAGGATACACATATGCATCCTTTCTTGTGTATGGGATATTCTTCGAACGAAGGACTCTGCACGAGTAAAACTGCTTCAAATATCTCTGTGTTGTTAACTTAGCTTTCGGCGCGTAAGCACATCAAGTAAACAAAATGCGATGTTGTCATCAAACTGCACTTTCCACATGTACAGCTTAAAAAAAAAAAGACGACAAAGTGGAACTTAGTCATTTTCCAATGAGGACAATGTGCAAGTATGTGTCGCTCAGATTCAACAATTGGAGAAAGCCAACTGTTGGACAAAGTTGACGATTTGGAGAATCGAAGTCGACGTTCTAATCTCCGCTTTGTTGAAGTTCGAGAGTCATCAGAAGGCAGTGATATTGACGGCTTTATGTCCCGTTTGATTCCACAGCTTTTGGGACAAGACAACGTTTACACTCCGCTGATCATTGAATGGGCTCATCGCTCTCCGACAGTTCGTCAAAGCGATAGAGCCAGTCCTAGACCTATTATGATCAAGCTCCTTAATTTCCAGGACAAAGTGAAAATTCTTCGTATTGCGAGGGAGAAAAAGAAGTTTGAGTACAACGGGACACGCATATATATCTATCCGGACTTCAGTGCTGACCTGATGAAGAAGCGTAGGAGCTTTGATCCTATTAAACGTAAGCTTCGCAAGCTTAATATGAAATACTATCTTAGATATCCTTGCACGTTGTGTGTTTTTGTTGATGGCAAACAGCAGCGTTTTAGCTGCCACAAGGATGCTGAAGCTGTCTACATGTCATCTCAGACTTCACCAGGATAATTTAATGACTGTCTGAAGAGAGGCTTGATTTTTGGGATAACCAAAGTTTGTTAATAGCATAATTATTATTATTGTGTGGAGGTAGTTTTTTGATGTGAAATATTATTTTGGAGCGCTGGATTCTGTATTACCTCACACAGAGCTACTGTTTGGCATATTGCCTATATTTTTCTTTGCTGTTTGAGTTGAGTTGATGAGACCTATATTATTTGGTTCACTCACTGGAATGCCCTGGAAGATGGTCTCTGGGCAGCTGGGTTAGTCTTGAAGGGTGTCGTGTTTTTATGTTTATATGTTTTGTATTTAAATGTCCTGTTTGTTTGTTTTGTTGTGATCAGTTTATTTGATAGTTTTTGCACATTTGTAACGAATTTTTGGATTCAGTTTTTTTTTTTTTTTTATATATATTTGACCAATATTAGATATTTTTCAAGCTGGATAAGGTGAAGGGATTAAAAATCATTCACTTGAATATTAGAAGTTTGGTGTGCAAAATTGATTTACTTCGTGTGTGGGTTGATTTAAATAAGCCTGATATTATCACTATTTCCGAAACATGGCTTAATAGCAATGTTTCAGATTAAGAAATGAATTTAACCAATTACGTTGTCTACAGATCGGATAGGTGCTCCAGGGGTGGAGGTGTGGTTATATATGTTTCTACAGGTCTTGTTTCTGAATTAATTATACCTTCGATTGATCCTTTATGCTTTGAATGTATTTTTGTTAAGGTAGTTTTCCATTTAAATAAATGTATAATCATCGGGAGCATATACAGACCACCCTCTTCACCAGTGGAGTCCTTTAACTGCCTGATATCCACTATTAATTCAGTTTTTGGTAAAAATTAGTTAATTTTACTAGGCGACTGCAATAAGAAATGGTTGGATACGGCATGTGATAAAGAGAAAAATATATTTAATCATTTAAATCTTACTCAATTAATTACTGAGCCTACTAGAATTACTTCTCGCTCACAATCTCTTCTTGATTGGATACTTGTTTCACACCCAAATAGATTTTCAAGGTCAGGTGTGATGTCTGACTGCTTTAGTGGTCATTCGATTATATTCTGTGTATGGAAAATTAAAGTACCTAAATTGCCACTAAAATTAATTAAAATCAGACAATATAAAAAACTGAATTTAGATTTATTTATTCATGATCTGATTTTGGTTAATTGGAATAGATATTATTTAATTCCTAATGTACAAGACACTTGGGATTTTTTTTATACTGACTTTATAAATGTTGTAGATAAGCATGCACCTTGGATAATTGTTAGGGTTAAGGGCAATCATTTTCCTTGGATTGACTCGGAACTTATTAGTTTCTTTAGGCAAAGGGACAAAGCATGGACAACATTTCGTCAGACAAGAAGAAATGCTGATTGGGAAGTCTATAGGCATTTGAGAAATCTGAGCAAAACAAAAACCCGAAATGCTAAGTCTAATTATTATAAAGAATGTCTTTCTTTTCATTATAAAAATCCTAAGCAATTTTGGAATAAAATTAAAAACATTATTAATACATCAAATAAACATTCAGTTAATCAAATTAAAGTTAATAATAATATAATATTAATGACTCCTTATCTATTGCGCAATAATTTAATCAGCATTTTTCTTCAGTTTGGTCTACCTTAGTTTCTGCCTCTTACTTGAATACTGATATTTGTAATGAGACTACATCATGTAATAGTTCTTTTTCATTTGGGCAGATTGCTCCAACTGATGTTCAGAGTGCCATTGATGAATTAAAAGTGACTAGTGGTGAAGGGTTTAGATGGAATTGAAAATAGGTATCTTAAATTAATTAACATATTCTTATGTATCCACTAGCTGATTTATTTAATCGTTGTTGCTGGTGATCTGGAAATGTGCAGGCATTACTCCGCTTTATAAGGGAGGTGATGTACTTGATATTAATAACTATAGACCAATATCTATTATATGTTCTATATCTAAAGTTTTTGAAAAATTATTTATCTATTAATAATATTCTATCATCATCTCAATCTGGTTTTAGGTCTAATCATTCCACAACTACTGCATTACTTAAGTTTACAAATTATGCGTTTTCAGCCTCAGATAATGGTAAGCTTACATGTGCTATTGTTCTTGATTTGACTAAAGCTTTTGATTTGGTTGATCGTTATCTGCTTTTAGATAAACTTCATTTTATTGGTTGTTCAAAAAATACAATTTGTGGTTTAATTCATATCAGCACAACAGGAAACAATGCGTTGTCCTAAATGGGAATAAATCTGATTTCCTGATTCAGCAAAGAGGTGTGCCTCAAGGTTCAGTTCTGGGACCACTTCTTTTTTCTATTTATGTAAATAATCTACCATTACTTCTTAAGAACTGTCAGGTTCAACTTTATGCGGATGATACTGTCATATTATACATGTAGTTCTGATCCTTTACAAATTCAGTTATCTCTTCAATCGGACTTTAATAGTTTACAAGACTGGCTTTTGGCTAATAAATTAGTTCTTAATAAAACCAAATCATATACTATGATTTTTGGTTCTAGATATAAACTTAATTCTAAAACCTGTTCTTGTGTTATTTCATGTAAATACGGTACTCCTCTGCATAGAGTTGACACTATTAAATATCTTGGTGTATGGCTTGATTCTAAACTCTCCTTTAAACCACATATTAATCATGTTTTACGAAAAGTCAATGTTGGAATGAGTATTTTGCATCAATCTCGAAATTGCTTCTCTTATAGTGTTTGTAAGAAACTAGTTGTTCAATTACAGTTTTTCTCAGTCACTTTGGTACATTTCTCAGATCAAATTCTCAAAACTACCTGTTCATTTCTCAAGTTGCAAATGCTTTGGTACATCCATGCAAATGATTATGTACAATTCTCTGTTGTTTCCTACATTATCAGTTGATTATGTCATGTTGATCAAAATGTATTACATTGGGTCTCTGTTGAATAGTCTCACCCCCCACAACATTTAGGCACAAGCCCATAGCATAAGTCTTTATATGCAAAAGGGTTGAACAAGTTATCATAATATGTCAAGCATATTTCTATACTTTCTATATTTCCATTAGACTTTTTTCTAAATCTGTCCTGATTTATTTTTGTGTGCTATTCAGTGCTGTCTTTTCATTTCTGTATCTCAATGACATGTTCTGTCAATAGTTTTCTTCAACTGCTTACACACAAAATTATTACTTGTCACACAATTTCTAAAACCTGACACTCAAACACCAGAACCACACACTAAATCTTCAAAACCATACACACATTTTTGGCCTTTTACTCAGTTTTCAATTTCGTTAAACACTTTTTGCAAAACACAACACACAATTTTCTATGCAACACACAAAAATCTGACAGGAAGTTTCTTGATTTCCTTTTATAAACACAACCAATCAAAATGCCACACTAATTCATCAGTGCCTCACACTAACTCCTCACATGTGCAGACACTTGTTGCTTTACTTAACAACAACCAATCATAACTTTAGTAGTGGCCTATAAATAGGCCTAAGGTCAAGTAAGAGCTTTTGGACAATGGATGCAAACAATACAGACAGAGTAGGAGGAGTTGGAGGGAGAGCCAGAGGAGGAGTTCGACTAAGAGGAGTTGAAAGGGGAGCAAGGGGAGGAACAGGACGAGTCAGAAATGGAGGAGGACAAGGAACAAGAAGAGTGGTCTCAAATAAAATTAGGGCTACAGTAGTCGATCATGTGATAAACCATGGTTTAACAATGAGAGAGGATGGACTGAGAGTCCAGCCTAATTTGAGTAGATTTACCTTAGCGGTTTATAATTCGAACCTTTAGAAATGAGAACCTCTTTAGAAATGAGATACTGCTGGCGCCGATACAGGATGGCTGCCTCCGTGACGTGCTCCGCATATGTTTTTGTGTTTTTGTTAGTTTGTCCTGTCTTTAGTTATATTCCTGCCATCAGTTTCACCAGGGAAGAACTGCTGAATATTCGGCAGAACGCACCACAAGATGTTTTTCCGGATTTCAATTATTCAGACGTTTTAGTGAACATTGTTATCGGAGGAGCGGCGGCGCTGATCAAGCGCTTCAGGACGCGCAGACGGGGGAAGCGAGCGGGAGCGCTCGTCAGACTCAGGAAGCGCGGATTTCGAACGCCGTTGCCTAGCATCCATCTGGCAAATCTCCGCTCTCTACCCAACAAAACAGACGAACTCCTTCTGCTTTCTCGGACAAATAAGGATTTCCCACACTCTGCTGCTCTGTGTTTCACGGAAACCTGGCTGAATGACACCATACCGGACAGCGCGCTCCATCTGCCGGACTTTCAGCTGTTTAGAGCGGATCGCGACGCACAATCAACTGGGAAATCACGCGGCAGCAGGACATGCTTTTACATCAATGAACGGTGGTGTACAGATGTAACTGTGTTAAAGAAGACGTGCTGCTCAAATCTCGAAACACTCTTCATTAACTGCAAGCCGTTCTATTCGCCGCGGGAGTTTCATTCATTCATTCTGGTCAGTGTTTACATCCCTCCGCAAGCGCATGTGAGCTCAGCTTTACAGAAACTCGCTGATCAGATTACAGAGACAGAACAACAACACCCGGACTCTGTTTGTATCATTCTTGGGGACTTTAATAAAGCCAATCTGTCCCGTGAACTGCCAAAATACAGACAGCATGTTACTTGTCCCACAAGAGACAGTAATATATTGGATCACTGTTACACCACAATAAAGGATGCATTTCACTCTGTTCCACGAGCAGCTTTGGGACGTTCTGATCACCTTCTGGTTCATCTTATACCGTCCTACAGGCAGAAACTAAAATCAGCTAAACCTGTATCAAGGACTGTAAAAAGATGGACTAATGAAGCAGAGCAGGATTTACAATCGTGTTTTGACCTCACTGATTGGAGTGTTTTTGAAGCTGCTACCACCGATCTGGACGAACTCACAGAGACCGTAACATCATATATCAGTTTCTGTGAGGATATGTGTATTCCTACAAAGACTCAACTAATTATCAATAATGACAAACCGTGGTTCACTGCAAAACTCAGACAGCTCCGTCAGGCCAAAGAAGATGCTTACGTGAAGGGGGACAATGTCTTGTATAAACAGGCTAAATACACATTGGAAAAGGAGATCAAAGTGGCAAAGAGGAATTATTCTGAAAAAATAAGGACTCAGTTCACTTCCAACGACTCTGCATTAGTGTGGAAAAGTCTAAAGAAGATCACCAATTACAAGGCACCACCCCCCAGCACTGTAGAGAATCAACGACTGGCAGACGATCTGAACGAGTTTTACTGCAGGTTTGAAAGAACACCCATAACCTGCCCTGAACGCCTCCCCACACAACCATTCACACCCTTCACAACTCCTGCATCCAGCCCTGAATGCCTCTCCAAACAACCGTTCACACCATTAACAGCTCCTGCAACCCATCCTGAACACCTCTCCAATCAAGCACTCTCACCATTCTCACCTCCTGCATCCCCCCTCTCCCCCACACCTGCAATTCAGATCAGCGAGGATGCGGTGCGCCAGGTCTTCCGGAAGCAGAAAAGGAAAAAAGCACCAGGCCCAGATTGTGTTACACCAGCCTGTCTGAAATCCTGTGCTGACCAGCTGGCCCCCATCTTCACACAGATCTTCAACAGATCGCTGGAGCTGTGCGAAGTCCCTTCATGCTTCAAACGTTCCACCATCATCCCCATCCCTAAGAAACCCAAAATTCCAGGACTAAATGACTACAGGCCTGTGGCTCTAACGTCTCTAGTCATGAAGTCATTTGAGAAACTGGTGCTGGGCCACCTGAAGGACATCACTGGGCCCTTGCTGGATCCTCTTCAGTTTGCCTACAGAGCAAACAGGTCTGTGGACGATGCAGTAAACATCGGACTGCATTATGTTCTGCAACACCTAGACAGACCGGGGACTTATGTGAGGATCCTGTTTGTGGACTTCAGCTCGGCCTTCAACACGATCATCCCAAACCTCCTCCTGCCCAAACTAAATCAGCTCTCCGTGCCCACCTCCATCTGTCAGTGGATCAACAGCTTCCTGACAGACAGACAGCAGCTAGTGAGGCTGGGAAAATACACATCCAGCAACCGTACAATCATCACCGGAGCTCCCCAGGGCTGTGTTCTCTCCCCACTGCTCTTCTCCCTGTACACTAATGATTGCACATCTAAGGACCCCTCTATCAAGCTCCTGAAGTTTGCAGACGACACCACACTCATCGGCCTCATTCAGGACGGTGACGAGTCTGCTTACAGACAGGAGGTAAAAGAGCTGGCTGTCTGGTGCACTCTCAACAACCTGGAGCTTAACACGCTCAAAACAGTGGAGATGATCGTGGACTTCAGGAGAGACCCCCCTGCACTCCCCCCACTCACCATCATGAACAGCACTGTGACTGCAGTGGAGTCATTCAGGTTCCTGGGAACCACCATCTCTCAGGACCTGAAGTGGGACATTCACATTGACTCCATTGTGAAAAAGGCCCAGCAAAGGTTGTACTTCCTCCGCCAGCTGAGGAAGTTTAACCTGCCACAGGAGCTGCTGAAACAGTTCTACTCCACCATCATCGAATCCATCCTCTGCACTTCAGTAACTGTCTGGTTCAGCTCAGCTTCTAAATCTGACCTCAGAAGACTACAGAGGGTAGTCCGGACTGATGAGCAAATCATCGGTTCAACTCTCCCATCTATTCAAGAAATGTACTTATCCAGAGTGAGAAAAAGGGCTGTCAAAATCACTTTGGACCCCTCACATCCAGCACACTCCCTCTTTGAACTATTGCCATCTGGTCGACGCTACAGAGCACTGAGCACTAGAACGACCAGACACAGGACTAGTTTCTTCCCTCAGGCAATCCATCTTATGAACAGCTGATAATAACTGCGAACACACTACACTTTATATTTATATACACATACACTTTATTTATATAACACACATACTTAGTATACACTTAAATTTTGCACATAATATATATGTACATACATAACTGCATTTTGTAATATACCTGCCTACAATTGTCATTTGTATATTGTCATTCACTATCTACTTATTTGTATTTTTTATTCTTTTATTATGTGTTTTATGTTCTGTCGCTGTCATTCTGTTGTACTGCGGAGCTTCTGTCACGAAAACAAATTCCTCGTATGTGTAAACATACCTGGCAATAAAGCTCATTCTGATTCTGATTCTGATTCTGGTATGTAACAATCTAATATAATGTGCACGTGTTCTAATGTACACATCATAGCTTTTTTACCATAACAAACAATAGGCCTATACTATAATAAATATATTTTACTTGTAGCCACACTGGGTTGTACATAATAATGAACTCAAATGATATATAGGGAATTTGAATAATTAATCAGGAATATGATTAATATATATCTCATATGACAGTTTCACTAAATTTTATTGATTATGAAAAATAGCTCAATTGCATTCATCAATAACTCATTACAGGGCACTGCAATTTACTCATTAATATGTCAATATTCCATTCTTCATATCAATTATTGTGATATCTCTTACTGTAAATTACTGCAAATCAAACAGTGGTTTGTCCAGCAAACGGCCGTAAGATTAACTTATAAATTTAACAATACATGTTCTGTATTGCGGCTCTGAGCAAAGCTCCCGGGAACTGTTTTGAGCGGTGGTGGTGTCCACTTAACTCCATTTGTGTAACAGTCACTTTCTCATGTTGGCTGAACATGTGTTTGACATTGGCCTCAGTGTGAGTGAGGGAGTCCTCTCTCCATCGGATCCCTGTACAGCTGTATTCGGTTACAGTGCTGGGGTAGTGTGCCCTGTCGTCAGTGGTCAGGAGTCTCAGTGGTCATCTCTTTGGCTGACAACACAGCATGGCAAACCACAGCAGCATCCTGGTACAGATAAGAGAGAGAGAAAGGGGAGAAAGAAACAAACTAGGGCTGTTTTTGGTTGGACAGGGCAGCCTCTTTGCTTAGTGGGGGGGCGACTGGGTTTAGCTCGCCCTGGCTCATATTTTGCCACATCTTGCTCATTATGGAGGTTTCAGAAGCCCGCATGTCCGCTATGTTGGTCTGTGTAGACAACGGAGCCAGCGTAAGCGTTTCTGAGGTAGACAGTTTAGCTAGTAAAGTTATCATGCTGTGTGTAATCACTTCAACCTTGAATGTGGGTGGGTGGGTTGGGAGTGACCACAGAATGTTATTTAGTGTGCCAGTTTTGGCAAGGGTGTCAGTTTGATCTTTTAAGTCCTTGTCTAGACTTAGTAGCTTCGAGTGTCCTTTTACCTTCCTACAGTACACGGTCACATTGTGTGTTTTTTGATGTTATCACATTGCTGGAACAGGTGTTGGTGTTTGACATGCTTGTTGTTTGCAGTTTTGAAACCATTCTGTTTACAGCATGGAAGATGACACATGACACTGAGTCTAGCATAGTAAGAGTCTGTACAGGCTTTGTTCAAACAGATGTTGAATTCAGCTGGTGAGTTGGCATAGTCGAACAGACACCTGTTGAAGGTGAACTGACGGTCGCCAAGTGTTAATGTCAGATTGGTATTGAGAGGTGTAGCAGCTTCATCAGTCTTACTGACGTTCTGGTGGGAGACTGTGTATACGGCAAGGTGTTGGTCATCTGTCAGATCCATTCTGCACACCTGGTCTTTGCTCACCGACATGACAGATGTGATGTCGACAAATTTGAAGGGTGCATTGAACAATGTGTTGTTTGTACTCCCTTCGGGTATCAGTGCAGGTGGAATGGGCTCAATGTACTAGTACTAGTTCAAAGTCATTACAGTAATGGCTCACTAGCCCTCCCAGCCCATAGGCCTTGGGAATGTTAATGTCAGTTGCCGTGCAGTTGTTGCACAGGATTTAGGCTATACAAGATGACATTTCAGTGAGGGGTGTGGCTTCAAGTGTGAGTCCGAGTTCCACACATTCAGGTGAGGATTGGAAGAAACCCAGCGTGTGGTTTTAAGGTTTGACCACATTGCAGGTTGAGCCGAACAGCGACCGCTTTGGTGTAAGCTGGTGCCACCGTACCCTGTTTGCTGACTAAGGTACAGAGGCTTGAACTTTAGCTTGTCGTTAGGGTGTTGTACTCATGGCTGGCTGCTGGGGTTCCTGTGACCTCTGTGACCTGACAGTCTGGCTCTAGCAAACTGTGTGGCTGGAGGGAAAGAGGTTCTCGCACTTGAGCAAAGTCTTTTAGCTGTTTGAAGTTCAGAAAAGGGTCAAAGTGTTCTAGCAGGTCTTTGTCGATGAGAAATGTATTACAAGTATTATCGTACGTAGGTATTATCAATATAGAGATCCTTAAATGTTTTAATGCCCATATTAGACCAAACCTCAAATGCATGATCAATTAACGATGGAGGAAAGGAGTGATTATCTGTTATTGGTGCCAAAATAGAATATGTTTGGAGGTCAAATGAACGTCTAAACTGATTCCAAATCTTAACTGTTGTCTTAATGATGATATTTTTGGTGTAATTTTTTATAGATGATTTAATAGGCGAATGAGCCAAAGCTGAAAGTGAAATAGGCTTGCAGGAAGAATGCTCCATCCCCAACCAAACTGACGATAATAACTGTGAACCAGAATGTAGCCAAAACTTAATTATTTTAAGATGAGCCGCCCAGTAGTAAAACTTAAAGTTGGGTAAAGCCATTCCTCCTAGCTTCTTCAGGCTCTGTAAATACTATTTGCGTAATCTCGGTGGCTTCCCACTCCAAACAAAATCCGAAATAATGGCGTCTAATTTTTGGAAAAAGGTTTGCGGAAGGAAAATTGGTACACATTGAAACAAGTATAGAAACCTGGGAAGGACATTCATCTTAATACTATTAATCCGAGCTGCTAGAGATAAGTTCAGCACTGACCAACGATTAAAACTCCTTTGAACTTGCGACAGAAGAGTAGTGAAATTAGCATGATAAAGATCCCTGAATTTAGCAGTAACCTGAATCCCAAGATATTTTAACTCGTGCTGAGCGACTTTAAATGACAGGGTGTGAAGTGGGTATTCACATGCTGCCTTATTAAGAGGAAGCAGCTCACTTTTTCCTAAATTTAGCTTGTAACCAGATATGGATCCAAAAGAACAAAGAACAGAAAGTGCAGCTGGGACTGACACAGAGAAGTCAGTAATGAATAAAAGAAGATCGTCTGCATATAGAGACACTTTCTGTTCTTGCCCACAACTCAAAATACCTTTAATGTGCGGGTCAGCACGAAGCGCAATGGAGAGAGGCTCAATTGCCACAGCGAATAAAAGAGTACTTAAAGGACACCCTTGTCGCGTTGAACGATAGAGAGGAAAGTAAGACGACTGATTATTATTTGTCCTAACTGAAGTATAAAAGCTTCACCCAAGAAATGAAATTTTCCTTAAAGCCGAATTTCCTCAAAGTATAAAATAAGTATGCCCATTCCACACGGTCGAAGGCCTTCTCCGCGTCTAACGATATAATTGCTTGTGGTGAGGTTGTTGACAGAAAATTATAAATAGTATTAAAAAGCCTTCTCAAATTAAAAAAAGAGTGCCTATTTTTAACAAACCCCGTTTGGTCAGGAGAGATTATATCTGGAAGAATAGTTTCCAAACGAAGAGCAAGCATTTTGGATAATATTTTGAAATCAACATTCAATAAACTAATTGGTCTATACGAAGAGCAGCTAAGAGGGTTCTTGTCCTTTTTCAAAATAAGAGAAATCGAAGCCTGATTAAGCATAGGATGAAGTTTAGCAGTAAGAAAAGATTCATTAAACATATCAATCAGAACCGGGGCTAGTTTATTTTGAAAGCATCTGTAAAACTCTACAGGAAAGCCGTCTAGCCCTGGGCATTTGCCAGACTGCATCGCTTTAAGAGCACCCGGAAGTTCTAGAGCAGTTATTGGGATTTCTAATTGATCTGCCATGTCCAAATTAACCTGAGTGATTTCTAAATGGGAAAAGAAGCCATCAAAATCACACTTTTCCATATTTGTCTCTGATGTATATAATGAGGCATAATAAGCTCTAAATTCATCATTTATTTTTACTGGGTCTATCGTAGTGCCTGAGGATGTGGCAATTTCCGGAATCTGATGAGAGGACCCATACGGAAATTTAATATATGTACACATATGAAATATACATATATTAAATATATCCACATAGAAAGGGAAAACATATATGTACATATATATCTGCCCATATATAAAACCTATTAGAAAATGGAACAATTTCATATATTGACATATAAAACTAGCCCATATATTTTATGTATGTATAATAGTGTTTTTTTATGTCACATATATAATTTTCAATATACATGACATATATTTCTTTGTAAATATGTTCAATATACAAACTAAACATATATGCATAGCATATTGCTTACATATATGTGACACATATATGTCCCTTATATATGTTTTTATATAGTCTTAGTATATATTTTACATTTAAAATGAAATATGTATATATATAAAATATAATTTTGATTAATGTATATGCAATATATAAATTAAATATAAAAAAATTGTGTGCACATTTTAAATGATATGTTCTTATATTATGTATATTACTTGCAAAATATCTTGAATTAATGCATGATATAAACTAAACAAATGTAAAAAACAAAAAAAAACAAAAAAACATGATTTCATTAATTTCGTACATATTTTTAAATATAGGTGAACAATGAACATGACATGCCTAAGCTTCAAAATCCTCTACACTTTCATCCAGTCGAGAAGATGCTGTCTCACCTAACTGCTGTACATGCCTCCGTAACTGTTTAATTTTTTTTTTTTAAATATATATAATGTCTGGTATCAGTGACATCAGTTTTTGCAGCTCTGCCAAACTTTGATAAAAGCACCAAAAGTTAATTTTCTTTGAATGCTAGTGGAGAACCCAGGTTTACATAGCTGCATAAGTTAGAGAAATGTGTTTAAATTAAGAACCCCTAGATTTTTGAAGACAAACACACACTCAAAAATTACTCTTTAAACTTACTCAAGTCAATTATGGACAGTGGTTCCACACAACCAAATTGTGTTTTGATAACATTAAAGGAATTTTTTGAATCTATACAAACTCCTTGTGTTGTGACAACACAACTGAATGAGGTAGAATCTATGTGAAATAGTAATGTCCAACCAACTCAATTTATTGACTTTGCTTCAACTTAAACCAGTTAACTCAACATGTTTTGGTTTATTACAGTCTAGCCAAATTTGTTTCACTCTATCAACATAAGGAGGTTTGTTTCAAACTACTCATTTCAATTATGGACAGTGGTTCCACACAATTAGTTCTAGTTACTTTAACACAATATTTTCTATTTAAAGTTACTCCCTTCATTTTTTGTGTGATTTGTCTTGTAATGAGACAAAAGACAAGATGTCACAAATGATCAAAGTGTACTTGTTAAACAAGCAATAAATAATTACACACAGTAAAATACAGTTTAAACCACATTACAAAATTACACAAAATAGCAAATAAAATTCTAATTGGCATTCATGGGTAACCAATCAATCCTTATTCCAGGAACAGGAACTGGCTCCAGAAATAACTTCTTCAGTATTCCAAATGTGTACCTGAGTTCAGGAGGGCTGCTCAAGTTCAGTCCATAAATCAGTCCCAGAAACATGGTTTTGCAGACTGTAAACTGCTATAGGTCCTGAAGAACTGTATCCTTTAAAACGCCAACATCTGCTGGACTGTCTTCAATGATGCAGCTTCAAATAGATTCCCACGAGTCTTCTGGATCACCTCCTGATTGCTGCCAACGTCTGTATCCTAGAAGTATTTAAAAGCATGGAAAATGGTACACACATCTGGACCCTGTACGGTAAGCAACAGAACTGGAATGTTCCCAGACCCAGAAACATAGTAAGGACATCAGTAAAACAGTCATGTGACACCAGTGGTTCAACCATAATTTTACAAAGTAAACAAAAATACAAAACCAAAACAGCGACTTTATTCAACAATTATTTTCCAAATCGCATCTTCCACCATTATCAACAGCACGTAAATAAATCATGCGCATGGTGCTGCTGACCTACAACACGCATGCACTGAGCCTTGATTACACGCAGAGGAAAGCAATGTTCATGCCTCTTGTTACTCTCCATAATGGCAGAATATGTGATTTGGAGAAGAGTTGTTGAATAAAGTCGATATTTTTGTTTTCTTTGCACAAAATTTATTCTTGTACCTTGAAAATTGTGGCTGAAGCATTGATGTCACATGAACTGTTTTACTGATGTCCTTACTATGACTCTGGGAACATTTCTGTTGCATTGCAGCCTTTATGGAGGTTCAGCATCTCGCATTTTCATAAAAATATTAGGGATGCACCAATTGACCGGCCATAAATCGGAAACCAGACGGTTTTTGCTTTAAATATGCGATTGGTAATCGGCCGGTCTTTGGAATTTTTTCCGGACGATTTTTCCGGAAGTGCGTCCGCGTGCTCCGACTACATTACTTCTGTGTGAAAGCAAACACATCCCGGGATTGATTCCAGCATTGAACTCGGGTCGGGGACGTAGTAACATTGATGTTGTGATGTGTGAACAAAAGCCAGATCTAATTCCGTGTCTAAGTGATGACGCACGTTATCGTGCGACTCTTTTAGCGGCTGTTTTGAAGGAAGATCAACGTTCACTGAAAAAAAAAAAAGATCGAGATCGTTCGCTAGATTCAGTGAAAGTATTACCTGCCTAATGTTTTCGACTCGTACATTACACGTCACGCCCTGATGTCACATGTCGTTATGGGACCTGTATTTGCCGGAATCGCAGTGTGAAAGGGGCTTTATTGAGCTTTTCCTCAATATTGGACTGTATTGGACTTACAGTTTGCTTGTAAAAAAATCGGTATCGGCCATGAAAAATCATGATCGGGGCATCCCTAAAAAATATCATAATTTGTGCTCTGAAGATGAATGATGGTCTTACGGGTTTGAAACGACATGAGGGTGAGTAATGACATGTTTATTATTGGGTGATCTAGCCATTTAAACACACCTGAACCAGCTAATCAAGGTTCTTGGGAATTTTAAAACAAAAAAGTCTTACCTGAAATTCCAGGCAGGTGTGTTAGAGCTGAAATCCACAGAACACTGGCTTTCTTAGATCAGGTCTGGACACCCCTGCCTTGCATCAAAATAAATCTATCAGTTTATAGTAATACCACATATTTTGTATTTATTGTATTAATAAACCTTATCTTATTATATCTGTCTTTTTTTGTCAATTTCCAGTAACCAGTGAGAGAATAATGTTTTAATACAAGGTTGTTCTTACATGTGTAGTGGGCACCAAGAGGGTTTCATTATTTGTCCAAGGACTCTTCTTCATTATGCAAACATCTTCATAAGTTTTGCAGTCCGGATCCAGTTTGGCAAAGATTGTTGATTCTGATGGGCCTATGGTAATTCTGTATGTCTCAAATTCTGCACAAATCTGTAAACACATGAAGTGCAATGTGTTAAAAAAAAAAAAATTTGAACAGCAAAAACCAATTCAATTATCAAAATATCAAATGATTTATTTGTGTGAGTGATGACTAGTGTCATGTTTACCATTCCAAAAAGGAGGACCTGATTACATATCTGGAGCATTTGTATAATGTGAACAGCTCAGAGTAGTGTCCGGTTTAAAGTCATTGTATGACCACACCGCCATGTTCATAAACAAAGCTTCAAATACTCCCACTGTGCTGAGCCAGGGCTCTCAAAACTCGGTCAACATCTCATGGTTAGACATTTATTGATTATTTATCTTTTTCAATTAGTTAAAATATACATATTATAACAAATAAAGGTAATTACTTCCACTTTTGAAAGTCATTTTGTATTATTAATACAATTAATTTAAACAAATATATTTGGCACACAAAATGAGATAAGAGAGAAACTCCTATTCGCCATTTGATTAGTTATATGAGGAAGTAGCTGAATGACAAATCATTCTGTCTCTTAACATCGCTTATTGTAAGCCATATGTATAATATAAAGTAAAGGTAAGTGATAGGACGTTTTATTTTTGGATAAACATTTTATTAATAAATACAATCTCTCTTAAAATACCTTATTGGGTTATGATAAGCAAAACAGTTTGGTTTGATCTAGCGCAGAACTAAAACTTTAATGAAATATTTCCCTCACTTATAAAATTATTTTATTATTAGCTAGCTCCACACTGGAGAGCTGCTTTATAACAGGAAATCAAGTTATAATTCTAGCGACACTGACTCTGTATTTTCATGTTTAATATTGAAAAGCTATTGATTGCATAAAGGACTGTTATATAAATAAACGTGACTGGACTTTTCTTTACTGGAGTGCCTGGAGAATCTCAGAGTTTGTGCAAACATCCACATCGCTGTGTTCTTAAGAGCTTTTACATCGTGGTCAGTTTTAGAAGGCGTGCAGTATATAGCTGTGTCCAAATTCAGGGTCTGCATCCTTCGGAGGACGCATTTGAAGGATGTTACGTCACAGCGCCGCGACGAAGGCTGTCCAAATTCGTAGGATCCTTCAAATGAAGCCCACAAATGCGTCCTCCTTTTCCCCGAATTGGAAAGATGGGTGTGGTGGATCCTTTCGCGTCCTACCTATCCCATAATTCTTTTCGGAAGGACGAAGCGAGCGGTAGCGGAGTGGGGGAGGAGTATTATTTTCGATGTTTTTTAAAAACTGGCTTTTCAAAAATATAGATTTTCAGTGGTTTTCTAGTTAGGCATTTTGTTTTAGCGTTAAGCATTTTTTTTTTACATTTGTACGTGTATATGTAAAAAAAAAAAGTTTACTTTCGTAAACTAGCTTCTTCCTTACTGCCTGTGTGAATATCCCCTTACACACAGCATTATTTGTTAGTGATTGAAGCTGTTTTTAACGCTTCTAAGGACGAAAGAGCAGACAGAAGTGTTTATAAAGCTCCGGGGAGAGAACGATGAGCTCTTCACCCGTGTCTTGCTTAGCGCTGTCACGGTTGCTAGGTGACAGGATATGAGCAACGGTTAAGGGAGGGAACTGAAAGAAGGGTAGGCTGTCCAAATTCACAAACACCGACTTCCGGTTTTTGCGGTCGTCGGAGGACCCATCCTCCTTCAACCGGGTAGGAAGGATCCTAAGGAGGATGCAGACCCTGAATTTGGACACAGTGTATATTTACATATTCATCCAAGGTTCGGATCGGGTCGGTTTCCTTTCCTCAAACTGAAGTGCTATCTTCTTCTTTTGAATTGAATCAGGAGAGTGTATTACAATCTTGCGCTACAGCGCCACACTGGTCAAATATTTATATATATATATATATATATATATATATATATATATATATATATATATATATATATATATATATATATATATATACATACATACATATATATATACACATACATATAGCCATAAACAACTGTAGATAACCCAGAGCCAGTATTACAGAACAAATGACCTAATATTATCTACCTGCAATCATTAGACTGATCCTGGCCTCACAATGACCACTTTACTTACAGTTCTTTTTAACAAAGTCACTGGCCAAAGAAGGGTCTTCAAAACACCGCGAAGTGCCATCCGGCATAGTGATTTTAAGTGTGGCGGGGTATAGGAGACCAAACTTGACCTCCGGAAAGGAGGGCAGACTGCATTTCACCGCAGAAAAGGCAGAACGCTTCTTGGCGACAGAGGATGTAAAGTCTGGGAACACAGAGATCCATCTGTCCTTGTAAAGGAGTGGGGAAGACTCGTCTGCTCGTCGTAGAATCATGTTATGAACATGGAAAAAATGCACCCGCACGATAAAAGCTCGAGGTTGGGATCCGGCCGCTGGTTCGTTCCGCAGAGAGCGGTGAGCATGATCAAGTAACGTTTTTTCTTCCAGTCCTAGTAGATCCTGTAGCAAAACTGCAACAAAATCGGTAGGATGCGGTCTTTCCGTTCCCTCCGGTACACCAACGACACGAATGTTATTTCTTCGAGACCTACTTTACAAGTCTTCGCATTTATCATCCAGACGAATCACATGAGCGGACAACTTGGTGACGGTAGCCTCGAGTTCAGTTATATGGGAGCTATGGTCGTTAGCGGCCTGCTCGAGATCCCGCACTGCCGCTTCATGAGAATCTACTAATTGCTGAAGTGGTTCAATTTAGGCTTTCAATTCTCCTCTAACAGACGAGATCTCTGAGTGCAATCCAACAGCAAACGTGTCATTTTAGAGAAAAGGTAGTTCTTAAGCACGTCCATCATGGCTTGTATCCTAGCATCCAGAGTGCTAGCCGCGCTGCTCTCCTGTTCCGGGGTTTCGGAATCAGGCGGAGGCGGTGTTTTATGGACTCCTCTTTGGGTGTCCTGTTTCTGTCGAGTGTTTTTCATCTTGTAATGCCTAAATTGAAATAATTAGTTGAAACTGACTTCTTACTACAGTAAAAGCCATCGCAAAAAGTTATATTAAAAAAGGTACAACAAAATTCATATAAAAGTCAATTTCCCTCAGAGCTAGTGGAGGACACGTCTACTCTTCACCATACGCCATAGCGCCCCCCCCCCCCAATCAATTGAGTAAATATATATGTAGAAATGAGAGGTAACAGCTTTACATAATAATAATAAAACAAAACAAAGGAATTATGATAATAATGGTAATTAGCAAAATAACCTAAGCCAAAAAAAAGAAGAAAAATAATAAAAATCAAAATAAAAGACAGGAATGAAACAAGGGAGAAGAAGTAGCTGGTTTCCACCACAAGGGGGGGAAGTACTGCCTCTCTGTGCTTAACCTGGTGAGCAGAAAATTTAATTCACATTAAAAATCCTAAACTCGTTTAAATCAAAAATTAAAATAAGCATGTAAGAATTAAAAGGAAAATCTGAATAATATCCTATAATAACCAATGATGGCTCTAAGGTATCATTAGTAATTATGAAATTAATCAAACAGGGTGAAAGTGGACATGCAATTCAAAACAGAATGGAAAAGGCAGAGATCTGTTTAACAGGAGACTGCCACTAGATGGCTTACCTTCTAAGTGGGTCAATCAGTAGTTGACTTGAAACATCTAGATTTCCACTATTAAACAATTACATTTTAATTCAAATCATGTTTGAACCAAACTCAAAGTAAATGTAAACAGTCAAAGGAATCAAACGCAGGAGCAAAGCTGTAAATGCAAATAACTATCGAAAATTTAGACCGCAAATTCAATACCTCACAGTGGAAATAGAGATTAGAAATTAGAGCGCATTATCTGAAACGGCCACGGGATGGCGGACTTGCACTCATGCAAGCTGGAATCAGAAAGCAGGGCGTAACTTGAAACTTCTAAACCACGAGTTCCCTCTGGTGTTTAGATAGCGGCATTACAATTTCAATATGACTTAGAATCTGATCGTTTGTCAGGCTGATTTTCTGCATCAAAAATCACAAGTAACAAACAGAAAAAGGTTTTATGATCTCTGAGGTGCTATATACTGCACAAGAGTGTAAGGACAGGATTCGTTTCACTGCCAAGACACAAATGTGAAAAACAGGATTTTTTACATCTGTTGACTTCCCATAAACATTTATCAAAATAGCACTTATGATTTAAATGTTTTAGGTTTAAAATCGGGTAGCTAAGCCAATTTTAGACCAGGAGTTTTTATCATTTATTTTTGAATATCACTGTGGTTTACCACAAATTCAATAACGATATTTAATAAGCAAGGCCTTTTTAACTGAATCAGAGGAACATCACTCATGTTCAGATTTACATGTTGCAACTAATAAAAGATTTCTTCATCTTTTAATTATTCATATTAAAATGTTCTCACTGTAAAAAGATTTTGGTATTTCTTAACAGGAGACTTTTAACGTTATACTGCAGTTTACTTTCATTAAAAATAACAGTGACTATACTGTTAAGTTTCTATAAATACCTAACGTGCTGACTGATCAGCTTTTTGCCTCAGTCAGTTAGGTGTGAGTTTGCGTCTTGCGACTTATCTCACAACTACATAATTTCATAGCGCACGTGCAGAAATTATTAAAAACCATATACACAGATTGATTGCTCACAAAACGATGTTTGAAATGCACGCGTTATCTCCACCAAATTATGTAGCCGCACTGGGTTGTATATAATAATTAACTCAAATGATATATAGGGAATTTGAATAATTAATCAGGAATATGATTCATATATATCTCATATGACAGTTACACTAAATTTTATTGATTATGAAAAATAGCTCAATTGCATTCATCAATAACTCATTACAGGGCACTGCAATTTACTCATTAATATGTCAATATTCCATTCTTCATATCAATTATTGTGATATCTCTTACTGTAAAATACTGCAAATCAAACAGTCGTTTGTCCAGCAAACGGCCGTAAGATTAACTTATCAATTTTCAATAAAGTTATCACTTCTTATAATTCAAGGAAAAATATTCTCTGGCCATGAAAACATTATCCTATCATTATGATAAATTGTGTTTCTAACTTTAAACAGCATGTAGCTAAAGATCACACTTCATTGACTCGTAATGTGAGCGGTTTTTGAAATTATGAATATATTGGTTTTTAATAATTGAACTAATAATACATCAAACTACAAATCACACAGAGTAAATACGCGTATGACAATACAGACAGTAAACTTTGTACAAGACATAACGGAATCCAAATAAGGGAGAGAAAGAGAGAGAGAGAAAGAGAGAGAGATCACAGAATGAGCTCAGATATGAAAATCACAGACAGTAAACTTTTGGAAGCCAACAACGACTCAAATCATAGAAACACTTTAAGCAGCATTTAAATCTCCATAGAAAATGATACTTGCAGAGTCTCTCTGTGTGACGCCAGACCGGCGATGCGCGTGTGAGCTGTGCTGGAGTTTGGAGTGAGCTGGAGCAGCGTGGTCCTTTGTGGCAAGGAGTGCTCGTTCATCTTCCGGGCTGCTGCGGAATCGTGCGGTATTTAAAAGGTTTAACAAGGCAGTGTTTCAGAATTCGTCTTCCTCATGTGGAGAGGCGAATAGGCGAATAAACTTAGTAAAGAAAAGAAAACAAAACAACGAATACGAAAGCTTCCGAAGGAGCCATGAGAATGGCTGTCCTCTCAGCCTCTGTGCCGAGGGGGACAGCGATAGGTGCGCGACCAAAGGCCGTGCAGGGGCACGAGCGGGAGCGACCAGGGTCGAAGCAGGAGGGAAGGGAGTCAGAGAGGAAGAGAGGGGGGACCTTGTTCGGTCAGCTCTTATGGCTTGAGATGGTTCACGCCTCTGTTCGCATGAACAACCAATGAACGTCCGCGATCTGAAGCGGGGAAAAAGTTCCTTTGTCTCTGTGGAAACACCCACCCTAATAATTTAGGCTTGTCAGATCTCAGCAGTGATATTCTAGCAAGTTTGTAATTTAAGATTAATAAATTTTTACACACCTTTTATACAGGTGGATAGTTGGGTCACAACATGACAATTCCAAAAACACCAAACAGTACATATATAACTGATAGAAACACAAAGTTACATTCAAATGCAGAATTACAAACATTTAACGATTTGATTAACACATGATAAAACTGCAGATAGTCCCAATTTATATGGGAAACATCTAATGTACCGAAAAACAATACTATATACATTTAGACTACATTTGAGTAAATTTTACCATTCTTTTGTAAGAGTTAGATTTCCTGTCCTGTTTCCCAGTGGGGTCATAAAGTTTTATGAGCTGCAAAAGGGGTCGGGTTACACTCAGATTCTATTTGAGAGCAATTCCAATTTATAAGTCAGCAAATTATAATCCTTGCATAACAAGGATTAACCATTTTATGCAACACAAACCTATTCCAGATACATATTATTAAGGACTTACATAAAGTGTGTGTGTGCTTATGTGTGTGTTTGTGTGTGAAATGGGTTTCGTTTCTCCTTTGAGGCTCGAACGGGTATCCCTGGACAGTCTCAATAGGTGTAATAACTGTCACTCAAGGCAGGATTTGGCCGACTTCATGGCACCCAAAATGGTGAATTATGTAAACAACGAAGGTCCTTGTTTACTCACGTTCTGGTCTTTGAGTGCAGAATGTGTTAGAGTCAGGATTCATTAATATGGAACAGATGGCTGAAATATCATCAGCTCATTAGTGTTACATACTGTAGTACCCTTGCATTCATTTACTACAGTGCATTGCATTGGTCACAGTTTGGTAAGGTATCAAGAGAGAATATAGCATGTGAAGTGGATGAAGTATTGTGGCCTGACCCAGCTCGGAGGAGAGATGGAGCCTAGATACACCCAACCATCTCCACATGCAAGCACACACATTATGTTTGGTTTTACGCTACATGCTACAACACTACATATTTTTGATGTATTTTTTTTTTCTTTTCAAACTGTGTACACTAATACTACATTTACAACCACAAAGAGCAAAAAATAAATAAAGTTTGGTTTCAATTTTGCTTTTGTTTTTACTTTATATATTCAACAGCTCTCTCCCAATTACATTCAGTCATGTACATGTGAGCTTTTAAAAAAGAGCGTTACGTTTTGAATAACAGTGTGTATATGACATAATCAAAAATATAACATTATGGTAAAGGTGTTTACAACGTAAGACAAAGGTTTGCTTTTGAAATATGTTTGTGATATTTTGACTGTGGTGTTTCATTTTGAAAGAGATGTGAGGCATTTTGCATCTTGCTTGTGCAATTCTTGAATTTGTGTGTTAAGTTTTGAAAAAAAGAGGAAAACTTTGCAAAATGTAAGCAGTTGAAAAAAACTGTAAAATACAGTACGATCAGTAAGAGTGTAAATTTGAATCTTTTCCATTCTCTTGCAATTACACTCACACATACACCAATATGTTACTTACAATTGACAATAATTGTCATCAAATCTTTAGCCATAGTTTCCATCAGAACATCCCTCCAGAGTAAACTGTTATATTGACAACATGGCTAAACAATTTGACTGTCTTATCCGTACACAATGAAACAAGGACTTGTCATTCTGATGGCACTGACATGTACATTGACAGAGATATTTATTTTTGAGAGATGAACTAAGGATTTTGAGTAAGAGAGTGGCTTTTGCAGGTTATCCATGGTGTTTTGCTATTTGTACAAATTGTTTTGAGAAATGCATTTACTGTTTTGCAAATTGTGAGTTTGATTCAAGAAATGTACCAAAGCGACTGAGAAAAACTGTAATATTTAAATTTTTTGATTACTGTCATGTGGTTTATCAGACGGCATTAAAATCTGATCTTGTCTTACTTAATTCGGCATATAATAGAATTTGTAGATTTGTTTTAGGATGTTCTTTTTCCACTCACCAATGTACAATGTATGATGCACTTCAGTGGCCATCTTTGAATGTGAGAAGGCAGACTCACTGGCTCCAATTTATATTTAAATGTATTTACTTTGATTATCCTTGTTATCTACAACAATACTTTGTACTCTTTTCTTCAAATCATCAAGTTAGGCACTCTGTCCAGACTTACTTTCTCGTTCCTCGTGTTAAAAAAAAACAATTGGTAAGAGAGCATTTATGTTTAAATCTGTACTAGACTGGAATAATTTGCCTGTCGATATTAGATCCATTACTTCTTTTCGGCTGTTTAAACAATCTCTATTATCTTATTTTAAAGTAGATTGCACATGCTATCATTGAAACTGTCGTTGTTGTTATGTGTACTGTTTTTTTTTTGGGGGGGGGGGGGGGGTTTATTGTTTGCCTGTTTGTTGATGTTCTGTTAATTGTAATCTTGTTATGCTCTTTAAGTTGTAATTGTGTTTCATTGTAAGGACCCCCTCGAAAACGAGATGATACATCTCAAGGGGTTAATCCTAATAAATTCCTAATAACAATTCTTATAGTGTTCCTGTAGCTCAATTGGTAGAGCATTGCCTTATCAAGCGCAAGGTTGGGGGTTCGATTACCCGGGAACACATGATAGATAAAAATTCATAGCCTGAATAAACTGTAAGTCGCTTTGCATAAGAGCATCTGCTAAATGCATATATTTAATTTTTAAATTTATTATAGACTAAAAAGACTAAACTCTAGTCCTGTATTTGCTTTGTACTAAAGTCCGTTCATTTTCAATCGGCATATATGCGGCTGAAACAGGTAGCCTAATGCATCCCAAATTTTTCAACATGAACATTTTAATATAACATTATAGTCATTATGGCCTATGGCCTTTAGAAAACATTTTTTTTGAGGAGGTGGCAGGGCTGGACGATTAATCCAAAAGTAATCAAAACCGAAATTTAGAACCTCTAACCTTTGTCATTTTCCCATGTCGGTTATTTTGGTTATTTCCTGTTAATACTTCCCCCTTAAAAGCGTGTGTAGCCACATGATTCTGCCAGTCAGTGGCATAAAATCAAAACACGGAGGTGAGCGCCGGTTCAACACATATTGATTGCGCGCAAGTGGTTAGCCTTGAGTTTTCACTAAACTTTGTCAGTTGTATTTGTTTTATGGTTTGAACGTTCAAGCAATTAGACCATCGGATGTGTCTTATTATATCGATACCATGTTCACGAAGCTGCATTGTTGCATGAAAACTCATAGCAGTGAAGATTGCGCGCACAGAGGAACGCAGTTGTCAGCGATGTCCTGTGATTTATCACTAAAGTATCTTAGAATCTCAAAACTTATTATATCATATTTTTCTACTTTTGAAGGAACTAGGCTATTTACAACCCCCAGCTTCACAATAATATAAAGACGTCATGACTAATTCAATCACTCGTACTGGTACTGTTAACCTTTCATCTTTATTTATATCTTACACCGAGCAATAATATGTAAGAAATGTTACGAACATAGATAAATTAACTGCTGATACTTAGCTATGATCGTTCTTTCAATAGGAAAATATATCCAATCTTTAATAGTCGATCTTAACTGTCTAGCTGAGGTCAGTCTAAAAAGACGCTCAGAACTGCTGCGTGTTGCCACGAAAGCGTATCCTTTTCACGTGTTATGAAGCATTGCCCCTTGCAAATGTAACCATTTAAAAGACTTTAAAGCATTCAAACACAAGACGTGGAAAAGCTGAACTGAGTAGCTGGTTACTCGCACGTTGTGCTTGGTGCACACACGGAGAGAGAGCCGTGTCTCACAGACAGAAACACTGACCGACCTCTCGTTTGCAAAGTTCTCATTTAAATTCCTCCTGCACCTCAAAGAACAAAAATAACTCGCAGTTTAAACTAACAGAAAAGGATGTGTAAGAGCCGACTTCTGCACCGAATTTGTCTGTTTTTGCTCTTGTACTGACCAATACATAAAAAATATGTGAAATATCCTATCTTGGATAGGATGTTCAAAAAAACTGTCAGTTATGTTGTAGTGAGTTCGTGTGAGGAAAGGAAGAAGACGCCCCCCCCTGCCACATACCCCCACTGCCCAACTCAGGCCGGGGACCCATCTGGCCTGCAGCCCCCCCCCCCCCCCATTTCTGGAGAGGATGTCGGCCACAGCCATCTGAACACCCTGCCTGTGGATCAACTTGAATTTAAAAGGCTGTAGAGCCAGATACTAACAAGTGATCCGCGCGTTGGTATCCTTCATGTGGTGGAGCCACTGCAGCGGAGCGTGGTCCGTAAAGAGGGTGAACTCCCATCCCAGGAGATAGTAGTGGAGGGTGAGGACGGCCAATCTGATGGCAAGACACACTTTCTCGATGGTGCTGTACTTCCGGCTAATGTACAGCACTGCCAGTTCCTCCCTGTCTCTTGTGACAGGACTGCATCCAGGCCCTGGTCTGACGCGTCAGTCTGCAACAGAAAAGTGAGATAGAAATCAGGAGAGTGTAATAATGGCCCGCCACACAGGGCAGCCTTTACCTGGGTAAAGGCCTGCTGACACGACTCCATCCTCTGGACCGTATCTGGTGCCTCCTTTTTAGTAAGGTCAATCAAGAGCTGGTGAGGTCCGAATAATTAGGAACAAACCATCTATAATATCCTGCCAGCCCCAAGAACTGCCTTACCTCCTTTTTGGTCTTGGGATGTGGGCAGGTTGCAACAGCAGCTGTCTTGTCAATTTGGGGACGCACCTGCCCATGCCCCAAGTTGGAGCCCAGATGCCTTACTTCCACACGCCCAATCGCACACTTCTTTGGGTTGGCCGTGAGTCCAGCGCCCCTCAGCGACCTCAGGACGGCCCTCAGATGCTGCATATACCGCTGCCAATCATTCATAAATATAGTGATATCATCTAAGTAGTCAGCAGCATATGCCACCTGGGGCAGCAGAATCTTATCCATGAGGCCCTGAAAAGTAGCCAGTGCCCCAAACGGAAGGGTAACAAACTGGTGTAATCCAAACGGCGTTGTGAAAGCTTTCTTTTCTTTGGATAATCAAGACAAGGGGATCTGCCAATATCCCTTTGTTAAGACCAATTGTCAAGGAAAGGAACAGGATCCAACTGCGGTTGAATGAATGACAAGTTTTATTTATAAACTCAGAGGACTTAATCCACTGGAGCACGAGACAGTCGGCACTCTGCATGAACAGCCAGCTTGGTGATCCATACGGCGACAGCCGCACAGCAGTGGGGAACAGGTGGCAGATCAGCGCTGGAAAGCCGTAGCCGGTGTCCGAAAGCAATGCACAGGTGAGTAGAGACAGCCGCCTGGTAGATGTGAGTCAGCAAACTATGGCTAGCAACGAGAAGCTTACTTTAACAACGCTTACGGACTGACACAAGATAGCAAACACAAGGGCATGATAAAGGGAAGATAATCAGCGCAAGACAGGGTGAAGTTGAGGGAGAAAACGTTAACAGGGATAACAAGGGACGGAGGAAATATAGCGGGAATAGTGAAACACCTGGCGAGCCAGCAAAACCCAAATCATGTGCTCCAGGACAGAAAAAGTCCCAGTCCCCACTGAGATCAAGACAGTACCCCCTCCCCCAAGGTCGCCACCAGGCGACTTAAGGGAGGGGCTTACCATGTTTACGGCGGAAGTCATCGATCAGCGACCGATCCAGAATATCCCAAGCCGGGACCCAACTCCTCTCCTCTGGACCGTAACCTTCCCAGTCCACCAGGTATTAAAAACCCCTGCCACGACAACGAACATCAAGTAATCTCCTAACAGATTAGACAGGAGAACCATCCACTAGATGAGGGGGAGGGGTGCAGGGGAAGAACTGTTGGTATTAAGGGGGGACTTTAAAACTGGTTTAACCCTGGATACATGGAAAACAGGGTGAACCCGACCCGAATTTGCGAGAGACAGCCCTGAGAGGCAGGTCCTTGGCAGACAGCTGCCTTGGTCCATCTAGAGGCCTAGACCAGGGCCTTCCTAGCCTTCCTCCAGATGCGACGACATCTACAAACAAAGTCTAGGGCAGACGGAACTGCAGCATCGGGTTCCTGGGAGGGAAATAAGGGAGGAGAGTAACCAACAGAACATTCAAAGGGTGACATACCTGTGGATGCTACTGGAAGAGTATTATGGGAATACTCAATTCAAGTGAGCTGTTGGCTCCAGGAGGCAGGGTTAAGAAATGCCAGACAGCGGAAAACTTGTTTGAGATCCTGATTGGCTCGTTCACAATGACCGTTGGTCTGGGGATGAAATCCTGATGACAGACTTGTAGAGGTCCCAATCTGTCGACAAAATTCTTGCCAAAAACGGGAGACAAACTGGGGACCCCTGTCAGAGACTACGTCCACCGGAAGGCCATGGATCCGGAAGACGTGGTCAATTACCAGTTGGGCTGTCTCCTTGGCAGAGGGGAGTTTGGGTAGGGGAACAAAATGAACCACCTTAGAAAAGCGATCCACCACTGTGATAATAACAGTGTAACCATTCGAGACAGGCAAGCCAGAGACAAAATCTAAGGCAATGTGTGACCAGGGACGAGAAGGAATGGGCAGGGGTTGAACTTGGACAATGTAGGGACGGTTAGAGAACTTGTTCTGGGCGCAAACTGAACAAGCCAATACAAACTGCCTTACATCCTGGCCCATTGAGGGCCACCAGAATTGCTGACGGATGGCAGCCAGAGACCTCCTGATTCCTGGATGGCAGGTGACCTTAGATTCATGCCCCCACTGAAGGACCTCAGGGCGTAACGCTGCCGGCACGAACAACCGACCTGCCGGATAACTTTAACGCAAGTCAATGGCAATCATCTTCCGTGGTCCACACACGGAAACCCAGTCTCACGGCAGTTCGTGATTTGGTCACGTAATTTAATCTATTTATTCGTGGCAGGCACACGTTTATTTCGTTATTTTGGTGATTGCAGCACGTTTTTAAACTAATGTATTTCATATCAGCACGATATTTTCTGATTAATTATTTTTTTATTTATTTTATTTTCCACAGGACAACAGAAGAAACACTGAAACTTGAAAAAAAAAAAAAAAATCGGAGCTTAACTTACTGTAACAAAACTGAGCAACATACTGTATTGCTGGTCACAAAAACACATATTAAAACTTTTTTAGCTGTAAAATGCACAATGGTTCTTTTTTTTACTTTTTTATTGATTTTTATTTTTTTTATAGGCCTAGATTTTTAATTTTTTTAATTACTGAATTCAATATCAAGTCATTGACACATACCTGTAACACATTTTCACATTAAGAAACAATTTAGTTTAAATAAAAATAACAACAAAAAATAAATAAATACATAAACTATTTATTTATCAGAGATAGGCCTACAGATTTTTTTTTCTTTTTTTTTTTTTTTACTTTAGACTCTAAAGTTAAAAATGGTATCGCTGATGAGCCGCTGATCGCTGTCAGATAGGCCTACATAATTTTTTGTTTTTTACTTTAGACTCTAAAGTTAAAAGTTTTTATTAAAGTTATTGAAAAGGCTGCTTAAAAATGCTGTCGCTGATGAACCGCTGATTGCTGTCAGATTCTGTGATATGAATGTCCACGTTGGATTGTGGCTAATGGGCTTAGAATGAGCCCTGCTCGGCCCGTGTTCTGGCTTACTGTAATATTTCACCGGTAATAAGACCGAAATAATATAATTAAATAAAGAAATGAATGAATACAATGATAACATCTAAATAAATGTTGATAGATGTAGTGTTATAGTTTTAAAAATATTAATAAACAGCAAATCAACACAGCTTCGAAATAATAACCGAAAAAGACCTAAATAATAATAATACATAATTATTATACAGCGCCGCCCCTCCCATCACGCGCTGTGTGTCAACCCATTCTCACTCCCAAAGCATCAAAAACTGAAGCACTGAAGCCTCTAGCGTCACTGACATGTACGGAAGTTCTAAGCGGCCATGCATTATATATTTTTTTTCTTTTTGTTTTCTCGTTATAACGACTTAATTTTCTTGTTATCTCAACATAACGAAGTTCGTTTTCTCGTTATAACGACTTAATTTTCTCGACATAACAAAGTTCGTTTTCTCATTATAACGACTTAATTTTCTCTAAGAAGTTACAAAACTGCACCAGCAATATAACTGATGGGGTGTTGTACACTGTCCACTTTAATGTACGCAGACCTTAAAGAGTTAATGAGGAGAGTCCTTTTGCATGATGGAGAACTACAGTGTTATCTGCAAACAATCCTGTAAGACAGAAAGGATAGAAATATTATTTCATTAAATGCAACATTACTGTGTTTTTTTAGACCATGAAAGCATCCTCTTCAAAGATGCTGTATAATTAAATGTTAAATGCATCCATTATCAAAAGCAAGTCATTGATAGCAATTTCTACTCATGGAGATCACGTATAGTGGGAACATGAACTGATGGGGCTTATTTGAAGTAATTTAATGAGAAGCCAATGAACAATATAAAGATTCTGACTGTGTGGGGCAACTGATTTTCCAATATTGTCATAGTGTCAGATGAGATTGTCCAGGGGCTTGTACAATATCATACAAGTGTTAAATTGAATTACTGAATTATTAAGACTTTGATGTACGACTGTATTTAGGGATTTAAATTTTAAAGATTTCCCCCTTTCCAGATACCCACACTTGAGGTATTAGTCACTTGAGAGTGTGTGTACGTGACAGTGCATGCACAAGACTGTCCCCGGTCTTAATAATGCCAAAGCGCAGCGTCCTTAACTCACACTAAACCTCTCCAATACTGCTCCGGAGCGCTATACAACGCTTAGTGTATCCCATCATGCATCATGTTTTGGAATTAATCGTGAGACTTTTTGCAGAGATCTCACAGGAGGTCACGCAAACCTTTCCAATGTTTGTGAAATATTAATAATAATAATTAGAAATTGAGAAGAATTTAGTAGCAAAACAAAGTGTTGCACGTTTTCTTGGTGCACAGAAAAGTATATTTATTTTGTACATCATTCGTAACTTCTTTTTATCACTTAATTAGAAGCACCACAAATTAAATTGTCATCTTTAATAGGGACTATTGAAAAGACATTTAGAAGTTTATTTTAAAATGCAAAGTTGAAACGAACTTGTCATGTTAAGATTGACACACATTGTGATCTTCATGCTAACTTGGGCCAAATAAAGGAAATGTGCAAAGATGGCAAGTGTGGGTATTTAGACAGTGCAACAGTTTAAGAAACAACAAATGCTGTGCAAATGATAACAGCAGGAATGTTTGATAAAAGGGACAAACTATCACAGACCAACCTGCCTGCCTCTGCAGCTTTCTGTCTTCTCCATTTCTGAAGGAATACCTCTCCACAAACACCACTGGGGTGACTGCTTCCTTTACATCTTTTCAGCTAAAAAATAAATACAAGGGGAAACAAAATAAAACAGAATTATATACAGAATGTTAATAGTGATCTGTGAGCAAAATATTTAAGATATAAACTAATATGAATTGAACTGCAAGATGGGAAAAATGTTTTTTTTTTTTTTTTTTTGTTTTTTTTTTACATTAAAAAGGTATTACAAGCATGGTACAGTAAATGTGATTACTGTGAAATATGTCATATAAAAGCACATTAAAACACTACCATTACAGTGGTACAACCATAGTCATTTTGGTGATTACTGTGCTACTGTAGTAAACCTACATAGTATATGTAGGTTTACTATACCATAGTAAAACTACAGTTACTGTGGTAAAAAAACATGGTAAATGTCTTGTTTACTGGGTTTTACCTACTATTGTAGGTATCATGGTTACCATGATTTTACTACAAATACAACTTACATCTTTGAACCTGAAATGAATATAAAACGGATCCCAGGTCTATGGCACGTCACGTGACAGATAAGAGTTTAATCACCACAGTTAGCAGCTGTGTTCATTTAGTTAAACACAATGAAACTCAAAGACAGCCTCGGATGACCGATGTAACAGAGAGTAAACATAAGGTGCTCATCTGATTAATAAAGAAGACAGAATACATTTTATAACAGGCATTAAAAGAGCATATTTACTACTACTCACCATAGACTGTATAACTCACGCAACCTGCGGCTCTTTTAAACTGATGGCAAGTATCGCAATGTGTGCTGAATGAGACTTCTTGAACGAGATTTCAAAGCGATAAACATCTCATGCTTCAGTTTTTGACGCTTTGGGAGTGAGAATGGGTTGACGCATAGCACGTGATGGGAGGGGCGGCACTGTATATTAATTATGTATTATTATTATAGAGCATCACAGTCCCGCCCACAGCCAGAGAGGATTGATTATGGCTTATACCCCAAATGTCAATGCAGAAATTGCATTGAAATTTTACTTCCGGCACCAGCTGTGGGCGGGACTGTGATGCTCTATTTAGGTCTTTTTCGGTTATTATTTCGAAGCTGTGTTGATTTGCTGTTTATTAATATTTTTAAAACTATAACGCTACATCTATCAACATGTATTTAGATGTTATCATTGTATTCATTCATTTCTTTATTTTAATTATATTATTTCGGTCTTATTACTGGTGAAATATTACAGTAAGCCAGAACACGGGCCGAGCGGGGCTCATTCTAAGCCCATTAGCCACAATCCAACGCGGACATTCATATCACAGAATCTGACAGCGATCAGCGGCTCATCAGCAATAGCATTTTTAAGCAGCCTTTACAATAACCTTAATAAAAACTTTTAACTTTAGAGTCTAAAGTAAAAAAAAAATAAAAAATAAAATAAAACAAAAAAAATCTGTAGGCCTATCTGACAGTGATCAGCGGCTCATCAGCGACATCATTTTTAAGCAGCCTTTACAATAACCTTACTAAAAACTTGTAACTTTAGAGTCTAAAGTAAAAAAAGAAAAAAAAAAATCTGTAGGCCTATCTCTAATAAATAAATAGTTTATTTATTTATTTATTTTTTGTTGTTCTTTTTATTTAAACTAAATTGTTTCTTAAAAACTCTGCAGACCCGGTACCGGGTCCGAAAATAGCATGCCAGATGTTTGTGTCTCATTTGCATATCCTTCCTTATATGGCATTTGCCCAAATATGGGTTCATTTGAAAGCTTAGAGTGTTTTCTTTACAAAGAATACCATTAATTGGGGTTTTATGATACATAAAGTAGTCAAATTAAGCTAAGAAATATATTCCCCCCCCCCATAAATTTCCATCTAATGATTGCGAATACGTTTTCGTAAGAATGTGTATTTAAAATATTTTTCACAAAACAGTCAAGTCATATATCACAAGAAAGCTCTCATTCTCAGGAATCTGATGATGTATTTTATCATTTTATTGTGTGACAATCACAGATCGAATGATCTTCAACAGAATCGCGATGTAAAATTTCTCACCTTATTATTTATACATTTTGCACCGCTTCAGTCAGCCGCAAACAGCCACGCATACCTATATACTCGATAGAATCTTTTAGATTAGAATCTCTTCTTTCAAACAAGACCATTTTTACGTTTCTGCGTGCTTCCATTGCTGAGATATAAAGCGTTTTGTACAAGTGCGCAAAAGCGCTCCAAGGGCTGTATTATTGAAAAGATCTTCAAGTCATATAGACGGGTCTAAATGCCTTTCTTCTGCTATAGACGTCTGACCTCTTTTGTGAAGAGCTATTTGTCCTAATTGCTGTCATTCACAAGTCGTTCCCTCCAATCGAAGGTGTGAATTCAGCACCGCGGGGGTGCTGGAACTGGACAGCGACTGCCCACTCTTTTCCGCTCGTGGAGACGCAATGGTCTCTGGGAAACTGAGTCTTTGGCTGCTTCTAAACAAAGGACACGCGAGGAAAAAACTACAAATGGCCGAATCTCCGGATTTATAATGCATAATATTCATAAAACAAGTTATGGGTGGCCAACTTCGCCGTGGAGAGGTCAGGACGCGCATCTGGTAAGCCTATACGCGTGCTACTCGCTTTCATACATTTGATTCTTTATTCTGAGGCTTGGAAGCTTCGCTAGCAATAAGCTAATATGTTTATTTTCATAACTGTGCAGTGTTCGACCGCATCTCAGTGAATGTACAGTAATCCGTACAGTACTGGGGGAATAAACATAAATTAGTTTGTTGACGCTCCGAAGTTCGCGCAAAAGCTTCGGGGAGCTTGTTTACGCTGTATAGAAACCGAAACCAAAATACACGCTGATAAAAAATCAAAATATGAAATATGAAAGAGACAGGCGAGGTCTCTCAATCTCTACACGATGCAGAATAGACATAAATGAAACGATATGAAGCTGGAGATTGTGGATTCTATTTTAGATTGTGATAGACCAGATATTTTAATAATTCTATGCATGTCGCTATTGCGCAATATGATTTATTCTCTTTCAAAGACTGTTCAGAAAACCCACACACAAAAAAAGCACATTGTATTGAGATGGTTCATCATATGTGAAACAACATAAATAATACTATTTGTCACAAACAGCAGCTTTTTATGTAACTTCTGAGTGTTTTCTGTCAAATAATATACAGAGATCACATTATTCCATACTGCAAGTGTGCAAAAGATGACTTCATACTTATTTAGACAAAAATTTTATACAAAAATGGTATTATTCCTTCCTTCAGTTGGAATAGAATAACTTTTGCATAGATTAGGATAGAAAGAAATTTCTGTTTTCCTCTAATAGCTGACAGTTGGAAGAATCACAAGACATTGGTCTGAAGTTGCCAGCCCCTTCAATGCCTGAGTTATACCATTTCAAACTTCAGTTTACACAAATAAAATAAAAAAGCGCCTTGTTTTTTTTCCCTATTTATTATAACACAGACAGCATATATTGTCATTTTTATCAATTTCAACAGTGCTTTATGTAATTTCAAAGGGTTTCCTTTGAAATTATACCAAACTTTCTGAGCTTACACTGTAGCATTAGTATAGGCAGGCATTCAAAATTAGGTAGGAAAATGAAAAACGGAAATCCCCAAAATAGCATTTGTGCTTAAGAGGTTTAATGTGAAAATGTGTTACAGTTATGTGTCAAGGACTTGATATTGAATTCTGTAATTTAAAACAAAAAAATCTAGGCCTATGAAAAAAATAAAAATTAATAAAAAAGTTATTGAGAAGAACCATTGCACATTTTACAGCTAAAAAAGTTTTAATGTGTTTTTGTCACCAGCAATACAGTATGTTGCTCAGTTTTGTTACAGTAAGTTAAGCTCCGATTTGTTTTTTCAAGTTTCAGCGAGATTCTTCTGTTGTCCTGTGAAAAAAAATAAAAAAAATAAAATAATAAATCAGAAAATATTGTGCTGACATGAAATAAATTAGTTTAAAAAATGTGCTGCAATCACCAAAATAACGAAATGAACGTGTGCCTGCCACGAATAAATAGATTAAATTACGTGACCAAATCACAAACTGCCGTGAGACTGGGTTTCCGTGTGTGGACCACGGAAGATGAGTGCCATTGACTTGCGTTAAAGTTATCCGTGATCTCAGCACAGACACACTGCGTGCTCGTATCACAGATTTTAGTTAGGCTAACAGAATCAAAGTGAATTTGTATGATGGCAGGACAATGCAATGGTTACAATAACAGTCAGGTTGTTCATGGTATTTGGTGTTGAAAAAAATAAATACTTCAAATGTTGTGTTTCCAGATGAGATAGCACGTCCATTGAGTGAGGTCTGTACTCCATCACTGAAACGATCCGTGTGTGGACCACGGAAGATGAGTGCCATTGACTTGCGTTAGAGCTATCCGTGATCTCAGCACAGACTCACTCCGTGCTCCTATCACAGATTTTAGTTCTGACTATAGCCAAAATGTGTGTAAAACGCCATCAAACTGGATTTTATGATGACAGGACGAGAAAAAAATGCCAAGTTAATTACATGCCATTGCAACAGAGTTGACGAAAAGCTTATAAGTTCCTAAACAAGTGAGTGAGGTCAGGTTGTTGAGGTCCATGGTGCCTTCACGGGACTTTGGTTATCTAACTGAAACAAACTTAATTTTTATGATGACAGGACAATGCAATAACTACAACAGCTGTCTGGTTAACGTCATTATGGCATTTGAGGTTGGAAAAGAAACAAATACTTCAAATGTTGCGTTTCCAAATGAGAAAGCACGTCCGTTGAGCAAGTTCTGTACTCGGAAGGTCAGTGTCATTGACTTGCATTGGAGAAATATCCGATGGCTTCACGGATTTTGAGTTAAGGACCCGTGGACATTTCACTGAATTCTGTGAGACCAAGAGTCAGAAAATCGGATTTGGGCATCAAGACGTGCAGTGTAAATGCAGCCATAGTGTCCCGTGGGGGTATTGAAGGCTGTCTTCCACTCATCGACCTCACGAATACGGATGAGGTCTAATTTAGTGAAGACCTTGGCTCCCTGCAAAAGTTCAAAGGCAGATGACATTAATGGCAAGGGGTACCTGTTCTTTATAGTTATGTCATTTAACCCTCGATAATCAATGCAAGGACGCAGAGAGCCATCCTTTTTCTTAACGAAGAAGAACACAGCGCCAGCAGGGGAAGATGAGTGGCGGATGAGTCCGGCCTTTAAGGATTCCTGGATGTATGCGTCCATGGCCTCTCGTTCAGGACCTGACAGGGAAAAAAGGCGACCCCGGGGCAGAGAAGTGCCTCGGAGGAGATCGATGGCACAATCAAACGGCCGGTGAGGGGGCAGCGAGGTGGCTCGGGACTTGCTGAAATCCAGCCGCAGATCGAGGTACTCCACCGGTACCCTAGTCAGCAGCCTCCACCTGCAACACAGGAGGCACAGACACAGGAGAAGAGGCAGGGCCAAGGCAACATTCATGACACGACTGACTCCATGAAACAATCTGACTGCAGGACAAATCCACATGAGGGTTGTGCTGAGCCAACCAAGGATGCCCTTGGGGACTTCAGAAGGTACAGCACAACTGAATCATGGTGATTGCCCGAAACAAAAAGACTTACACGTGGGGTGGTGTGGGTGATGGTTGTGACCAGCTGACCAGAAAGACCCCAGACCCTGACAGGAGAAGGAAGAGAAATAGCTGGAATGCCCCAATTCTTAGCCGTGCAGTAGTCCAGGAAGCTGGCTTCAGTGCCGGAATCAAGAAGTGCCTTGCAGGAGTGATCTGAGCCCTGGTACTTTATTGTGGCAGAGAGCTGGGTACGTGACTGAGGGGAGATAAGAGGGGAAACGCCCACTAGGACTCCCGGGTTGACTAGTGGGCTCTAGCTTTTAATGACCTGACCCTTCACAATACAGACAGAGGCCATTCACCAACCTATGTTGTCTCTCCTGGGCAGACAAATGCAGTCACCCAGCTGCATGGGTTCAGAATCCATCTGGGGTGATTGAGGCAGTTGTGGAGTCTTGAATGGCTTTGTATCTTCTAGCCCCCAAGATGGACGGGAAGTCAAGCGTTGTTGACGTAAATGAAGACGGCTCTCGATACGAATGGCCCGGTCAATAAATCCTTCCAGGGTCTTGGGTAGATCGTGTGTCGCTATCTCGTCCTGAATGACAAAGTTCAGTCCCTCCCGAAACATAGCACGCAGCGCCCCCTCATTCCAATCACAAGAGGCCGCTAGAGTCTTAAACTGAATGGCGTACTCAGTAACAGAACGTCCACCTTGATGGAGCCATGAGTCTTGAAGCAGCTTCATCCCCCTTCACGGAGCGATCAAACAAGTTCATCATTTCACAGCGAAAATCCTCAAAGTTAGAGCAAAAATGGGCCCTCGCGTCCCAAAGGGCCGTTCCCCACTCGCAAGCTTTTCCCGTCAGCAGTCTGATGACATAAGCGATCTTCAAACACTCTGTATTAAAAAACATTAAGCCTGATGTGCTCTCCCGTCAATTCACGGCCCCGGAGGACGGAACTCCACCAGAAACCATTATTTGACCTGGTTGTGTGGTGGGGTCCATCACCTGGGGCATAGAGGAGCGTGTCAGGCTGGCTCAGTCGGTGGCAGAGGTGCCGGAGGGGGGCTCGGTGGGTTGGCTGTTTGTTCTGGAGTCGGTTCGGCCAGAGGTTCTGGAGTGGGGTCACGCCTCCAAACTGGTCTGTCACCCAGGAGTGAGGAGAACGTTGGCTGCCATTCGTCAGCATTTTTGCATGGGGGGGAGGTTCATGATTTTGTGGTCACCTGCTCGGCCTGTGCCCAAAACAAGTCCTCTAGTTCTGTACCCGTTGGTTTGCTCCAACCTCTTCCTGTCCCATCTCGCCCCTGTTCTCATATTGAGCTGGACTTTGTGTCTGGTTTACCGGAGTCCAGTGGCAAAAGGTTGTCCTCACTGTAGTGGACTGCTTTTCTAAGGCTAAACTTCCTTCTGCAAGGGAGACTGCTCGGGTGGTCGTGGACCACGTCTTTCGGATCCATGGTCTTCAGGAGGACGTGGTTTCTGACCGGGGACCCCAGTTTGTCTCCCACTTCTGGAGGGAGTTCTGTCGAAAGATTGGTGCTACTGCTAGCCTGTCATCAGGATTCCACCCACAGACCAATGGCCAGACCGAGCGTGCGAACCAGGACCTTGGGAGGACCCTTCTTTGTCTGGCTTCGCATAATCCCCCATCCTGGTGCCAGCAGCTTACGTGGGTTGAGTATGTGCACAATACATTGCAGGTGTCGTCTACTGGATTATCTCCTTTTTTTTGCTGTCTCGGATATCAACCCCCTCTGTTTCCTTCACCAAAATAAATTTTCAAATAGGCGAATTTCCCTTTCTTACACAGTGCTTCATTAGAATGAATTGTCCAAGGGAGTTTCATTTTCGATGCCTCTGTCAAGATCCACTATGCTTTCCTCTTTCGTCGATAACATTGATAGTAACTCGCGCAGCTTTTCACAGTCTCGTTCTTCTTTACCAATCTCTTCTTGCAAATGAGTCAGTTACTTTGTCTTTGAGCTGCGGATTGTTTTCTCTTCTTCTTCATCCGTTCTAACTGTTCAGCCACCTTCATTTAACTCACTGTCACTTTCCAACTCCGAGATTCTTATTCCGCGACCATTCGGTGACGGTATCCTGGGTTTCGGCACCAAAAATGTTAGTGAAAGTTCTTGAAAATTGAGACGGATGTAATATTTCTCATTCTTTTACTTCAGAACACAAGAAGAAAAAAAAAAAAAACACACAACCTACTTGACAAGGCTAAAAGATTAATAACAATATCAGCATACTTAGTGTGTACTTGAAGTATATCAGGGTGAGATACACATCATTGCGATCTTTACACTTACACGTTTTTACACTTAGCATCACATATGCTTCTATTCAGAAAATTGTAAAGAATTATTCAACAACAAAAGTTACAACAAGCTAGTGATGGTTAATTTTGTTCTTCTCCTCTGTTATATTCTCTGGTTTGTTTAAATGACAATCCCAATGCGACTCTACTTCACACATATGAAAAGAAAAGCTAGGATCTTTAAACATCATTGGTGCAAGGTAGGATGTGAAGAGGACTGCATATATATATATATATATATATATATATATATATATATATATATATATATATATATATATATATATTGTGTGTGTGTGTGTCTTTAGTGTGTCTTAGTCATAATAGCAATAAGTGGAGTTGGGATCCTGTTTTCTAAAGATTGTACACCAATATATTGTGTTAATGAGGAAATTATTAAGGGTATGTAATTGAAGCTAAAGTCTTTTAAATTGTAAAATTTATTTTATTAATCTGTATCCTTCAACTGTTGGAACTGAAAGGGGTTGTTTTAACCTGTTAAATGTCACCCCGTCCCATATACAGGACACCTACGTTGACTATACTATATTACAATCAAATGTAATCTAATCTTGACAAACTATATATCGTTGGAAAGGTCTAAGACTCCCAAATATATATTATACCAATATTTTTTGTTAAAAATTATGTAGGAAAAGTAATAGATCAATTTATGACAAGAGTGCACCCTCAGAAATCTACATTACAAAAGGAGCTTTGACCTTTGTTTAAAAAAAAGACTTCCTCGTTGCCTTTTTCTCTATCACATTTTAGAAATCATCAGAAGTTATATATAACTTGAAAACATAAAATCTCAAAATTCATCCTTCAAAACCCATTTTAAAATCAGACATTACATTACCATGTAAATGGCACATCAAAATCATGTTACAAAATGTTTTCAGTCATGAAATATAAAAATTTTGGTTTGTATCATGCACATTCAAGTCTATCTTCAAAAACGTGAGTGACAGTTATCAGGTTAAAAATACAAAATCTGAATATGTTTATTTGTAGCAGTGGTGGTACATATGAAAGAGTAAAATCAAACAGCTTTGTATATTCTAAATGATACAAAAGATATGACCAGATCTATGAAAGATTTAGAGAGTGAAATAGTGGAGCTGCAAGCGTTGGTAGACTCCACAGGAGAAAAAGAAAACTTTTAAATATGGTGACCAAATGTGCCATTTTCCCAGGACACGTCCTGGGCAGGATTTCTATATTTTTGGTATAGCTTTGGTTTCCTGGTTTTATCGTTTGACCAATAACATGCAGACATTGTACGTAATCGACCAATCTTGATGTGCAAGAAGGTGGGATCTACAGAGAATGGTCAAAGTGATGCAAATGAGTGTACATCCTGTATTAGTGTTCGACTTGAAAGCAGCACTGAGCGTACCGATCTGTGTATGACATCAAAGTACTGTGAGAGCGATTCAAAAGCACAAGAATCCATCTGCTCTCTAGAGCTTTCACAGTACTTTGTCATACATCAATTAGTCTGTGTAGTGCTAACAAAGCCAAAACGTGGATATTTCAGGTAATATAGAAATCCTTGCCAAGATGTGTCCTGGGAAAATGGCACGTTTGGTCACCCTACTATAAAGTTCTCAAAAGGAAAAAAAACAACTCCGTCCAACCAACCCTACTCACGGTGATCTGGTTCGTTCACGATTTCAAAATGTGGTTAAAATGGATGCTCCTTCTAAATTTTTTCTTTGCACTTTGAGAATCTACTTCTTGAAACTGAGATTGGAAATGTACTGTTGACTTTTATGAAAAACTATTCAAGGACGAGTCTCGAAAGTCTCAAGAAGAACCACAGTCCTTTTATGAGGGCTTACCACAAGTTTCAGAGGAGATGTTAGATGTTAGAGCTCAATGTTAGAGCTGGTTGTTCCAATTTCTGAAGCTGAATTATACACAACACTGCAGAGCCTAGACAGTGGCAAGTCTCCAGGTATTGATGGGATTCCTGTGGATTTATAATGTTTTTTGGAATGAAATTGGCAAAGACATACAATTACTTGTGCTAATGGACAGCCATGAAAAATGATTTTTACCACTAAGCTGTATGAGAAGCTGCAAGGTTTTATACAGAGGTATTGAGAGATTACTAACCATCTGGGGTTCTTCTGTCATTTATGACCTGAAATATTTTTTTTTTTTAAATGTTAAAAATCGTAGCTTCATCGGAATGGTCCGAAACTTTATTGGTACTTGGTATATTAACACCCCAAAAAATTGGGGACAGGATTTGAAAATTCTAAGTGGTCGTAAAAAAAATAGTCACACTCAGGGTCTTCGGGTCAAAAATGACCCCCATAGGAAATGAATGGGAAATTGGCAAAAATAGGAAAACACTGAGTTTTTTTGTGTGTCCAATCTACAAATCAGCCACGATGCAGAAAAAAGCACAAAACAGTGAAGGGGTGAATCTCTAAAACATCAAGAGTGCAAAACAGACAAAAAATTCACACACACTTATACACACAAAAACACACGCACACACAAATGAAAGTGAGTCATTGCAAAAGCTAATTTTGGGAAATGTGTGAAATAAAAGCAATTATTCATCAATGTAAGAAATAAAGTGCACAGCAATGAAAGCATGAGGCTGTAAGCCATCAAGGTTGCAAAATAGACACACTCACTCACACACACACACACACACACACACACATAGGGAAATATGAGACTGGTGAAACTGTAACAGAGAAATGTGAGAATATGTTAAATAAAATCAATGAATCAAATAAAGGGGAGACATTGGATCCAAAATGCAAAAGTCACACACCATGTCTCTCTCTTGAACACACACACAAACACACACACACACACACACACACACAAGCACTCACGCACGCACAAACATAGTAAGGTCAAAGGATGGAATTCTTCCCTAGTAACCTCCAGGCCTATTGCAGCACCTGTTTATAAAATCGAGAAGCCAATCACAGCATCTGTTGACACACACACAAGGACATACTAGACTGGTGAGCCTGTAACAGAGAAATATGAGAATATGTGAAATAAAATCAGTGAATAAAATAAAGGGGGGACATTGGGTCCAAAATTCAAAAGTCACATACTATGTCTCTCTCCAATAAAAGCTTAATAAAAATATGTTATGATTGAAATAATGTAATTTTTTTTATTAAGTTAGGATTAAAACAATGGGTAACAAAATGCTCTCCATTTGTTCTCTTTCTAGTGCAATGTGCAGGTTTGACTGTATTATAAAGTAAAACTGGCACTTGAAATTCCCATTTAAACCAACCAAAAAAAAAAAAAAAAAAACTTGACAAAAATAGTCTTTGAGAATCTGTGATTATATATTAAAATCCACAACCTGAAATAAATAGGCAAATATGTGCAAAAATCACTAGAATTCACAAGCCTTTCTACAGAGAGCTGTATTCTCTATAGTGGTAAAAATGTGCTATTGCATGATAAAAATGCTTAATTTGTCCACCAGATGGCACCAATCTAATTAAAAAATAAAATAAAATTCTATAGGCCTTGGCTGTACTTTAAAATAAAATACAGCATTTATAAAAAAAAAAAAAAATTACATATATATATATATAAATGTTCTATTATATTCAATGGGAAAAATGTATCATAATTATTGCATAAAAAAAACATTATTATCATAAAATTCTCTCAAAACACCAAAAAAGAAAGAAAAAATATTATTGAACAAAAATACATTTGATTGATTTTACTGAAAAAAAGTATACCTGAATCCCGCCCTCCGGGTCATTTTTGACCCGAAGGTCCTGAGTGTGACTCATAAATGAAGAACCCCAGAGGGCTAAAGATTGATGGGGGCTAAAGTGCTTTTAAGGTTCAGAGGGGAATTAGGCAGGGTTGTTTTCTCTTTACTCACTAGCCATTGAGCCTTTCCTACATAAACTAAGAAGGCCCTTTCCAGGTGTGCACCTACCTGGTTTGCAATTCAGTTTTAAATGTATCTGTTTATGCTGATGATATGGTTATTTTTGTCAAGAATCAAGATGACATTGATAATCTTTTCGAAATGTATAAATTATTGTATTTTGCCATCTGTAAAAAAAAAATCAGTTGGGCGGAAAAGGGAAGCCATAGATTTTGGTGTTGAGTTAGTTAAGAAGACTTTATTGCCTATGAGTTATCTTGGGTTAAGGGTAGTTTTAAGTATCTTGGTGTGTTTTTATGAGACAATTTGTGTGCAAAAATTTAGACAATGTTTAGAAAAAGATTGAAGGACGTCTCAAGAAATTAAAATGGATCTTACCACACACATCTTTTAATGGTTGTGTTTTAGTGATTAACAGTTTCATCTATGTTGTGGAATTTGAAACATGTCTTTGATCTGAATAGGCCAAACTTGTCTAACGCTGAAAATCTGGACTCTCATATAGGAGTCGGCTCTATCAGGATTGTATACCATTTGCTCAACAATTGAAAATGTGAAGTCATACAGACTGAACTCTTCAATATCAATTGATGTTGTAATGGAAATTGTCAACCTAACAGTAATGATATCTTACCTTCATTAATTATTGCTCCTGATTTTTAAAACTGCACTGGTCCATTGCTAGAGTTAAATGGAACTCTCACAAATGATGTGGTCACAATGACAGGTATATGACACAATGACGCTTTGGAATAGTTTTGAGCTAAATGTTTTTATGAATTCACTTATAACTTTCATGTTTTTTTTATCTTGTCGAGAAATCTTTTTTGTAAAAATAAAGAGGTTTTAAAAATCAAATCTCTCTCTCTCTCTCTCTCTAATAGCATTAGACTGTATATAAATGCCTCAAACCACCATTATTTGCTCTAAAAATATATTTTGGAATTAGAAAGAGAAGGTTTGATGTGTGTAAATTAGTTCAACACAAACAAATTTTCAGGACGAAAACATGACAAATGTACTGAAATAAAATATCTAAATATGTCTGGAGGTGTGGTTGTGACTCCAGGCCGTTAAAATGATTGGATATGCACTCCCCGAAGTGGTAATGTAGCCACAACACCAGAGCTGATTAATGAAATGTTCTTTCTCTGTTCTCATAAAGAACTACATTCGACTACAACTACACACTTATTACTAAATATTTTTGTTTGCTGGGGTGGTAATATACATTATATTTATAGGGAATGGGGGCCCAAAAAGTTTTTGGCTATATCACAATAAGAGTTCGCAGTTAAAATTTTAACTGATGGATGATAGATATTATTCAGCCTCACTGGCAAATGAGATAATGTGAATTACAGTATGTACAATGTTAAACTAAATTTTTAATTTGCAGAGTACAGTGTTTATTATAAGGCGGTATAATCTACAGCTCAGTACTCACTACTCATGAGTACTTTTGAGTAAGCTACTCTTTTACAGGGCGGCAGTGGCTCAGTGGTTCATGTAGGTTGTCTACAAACCGGAAGGTTGGTGGTTCGATCCACGGCTCCACCTGACCAAGTGTCGAGGTGTCCTTGAGCAAGACACCTAACCCCAGCTGCTCCCGATGAGCTGGATGGCGCCTTGCATGGCTTACACCGCAGTCGGTGAATGAATGAGTGTGTGAATGGGTGAATGTGAGGTAACTTGTAAAGCGCTTTGGATGGCCATGTGGTCTGTTGAAAGCGCTATATAAATGCAGTCCATTTACCATTTTTACTCTTACTCCTCCAAATAGTTTTTTCGGACAAGCACTTTTTACTCTACTCACACTACTTTTTTTGGAAGGTTATGATACTTTTACTTGAGTATAATTTTTCAGTACTCTTTCCACCACTGGCTATGAGTAGTGTAAAGCTGAAAGTTTGTTACAATTAATTAGAAAAATTGTATATGGATCATTCACAATGGCAAGCCTCAGTTTAATTACTGCTTTTATACAATTTTCCATGTATGTATGAATATGTATATATTTAATTGCCTAAATGTTATTGAAGACATCATAATAGCAACACTATGACTGCAAATATAACGATTTCCCTCATTTAATTATAGGTTTTAATGAAAGTGAAAATGTCAGAAATGAAATTTCTTTCATGCAAAACTTTTACCTCACAAATCATGTATCTACAAACCCCTCATTAACAAACATCACCATCACCATTTTCCAGTGACAAAATCATATTAACCACAAAATGTTAATGAAATAAATTTCACAAATGCTTTGGTATTCAGATTAAATCACATAATTAAAAATAGCTTAGTCATTTATCAAGTGCTGAGATAAGATTTTTTGCAGATAAAAAATAATAAAACGCTGTAGGGTTTGGGTAACTTACATTTTAAATATCAAAATGTTGGTTGCTTTATTTTTTACTGTGCCAAGTTAAATAATTCGAAACAAAGTCAAAAACATAAGAATCTTTTGCATATTTCTGACCATCAGACAGCAGATCATTTTCAAGATGATCAGTGTTTTTGAATGAATCATTTGATTAGCTGTCTTTGAGTGAGTCATTTGATTCAGTTGTGTTTAATCAGTTGTTCAATTACTGTAATTTGTTTGTCCAATCGGATTCAAGGACCATAATGAATACTTATAATGTATACATTTTACCAGTATGTGTGTTTAAATGGTTTACTTTTAAAGCTATAGTTGTCTACATATGATAGGATGTTTTATGAAAAAGTATTCTGAAATCAAAATAATGTCAAATGAATGTACAATCACCTTTGTAAAAAAAAAAAAAAAATTCCCTCTGAACAACTCTCCTCATGTGAATGGATTATATTTTATTATTACCACTCTTGAATGGACAGTGCAACATCAAAATTACTACAACAGAAAACCGTCTTATCAATATAATGGCAAAATCACCTAGATTTCAACACAACAACACTTATCAGTTCTCATCAGAATGAGCAGTTCTCCTCAGCAACGAAAAAAAAGATTAATTGTCCTCACCATATGTGTAATAATAGATTGACTCCATGCCCAACCAATCAAGTGTGCAATGGTAGCCCACAGAGTAATTGAGGTGATTTGGCAAGCACTGCCTCGCATACATCGTTCCATAAAGACATTATCCTATGCATGAGGACTTCCCACATATCACCTCAGGGAGGCTTGTGCCAAGGATGTGGTGTAAATATGAATTGGGGCATTAAGAAACTAAACAAAAGTGTATGTGAGAATGGTCTCTGTCAGCATTGTGACTCTGACTGTGCTGTGAGAAACAGTGCTGATTCTTTGAGGAATCTGTAAATAATGCCTCTGGCTTAATGAATTAGGGCCCGAGCACTGCAATGCAAGGACCCTATTGGAATTGCTCCGTTTATTAGGGGCCGAGTACTGTAGTGGTTGTTTTTGCCATTTTCAGGGGTTTTACTTTAACGAACTCCTCCTAGAGATTTATTCAGATCAACACCAAACTTGGTCAGTGTAATCTAAAAGGGCTTTTCGATGTTTAATTGCGAAGATCTTGAGGTTTCGTTAAAGGGCGTGTCTATGGCCGCCAGACAAATTTTGATGTTTCGCCAAGAAAAAGGAAGTTGCTGTAACTCAGGCATACAATGTCCAATCTGCCCCAAACTTCACATGTGGTCAGTCTAATCTAAATGCCTGTGCAATGTTAAATTGTGGAGATCTTGAGTTTTTGTTAAAGGACGTGTCCATGGCACCATGACAAAATTTGATGTCTCGCCACAAGTTTTTGTAATTCAGGCATAAAATGTTCGATCTTCCCCAAACTTCACATGTTTGATAAGAGTCCTGGCCTGAACACATCTGAAGGCCAATATTCCATTATAATGATAGTGCCACCTGCTGGCAATAGGAAGATTGGCACATATATGGAATATACTTTGATATATTTCACTTATATGTATGACTTTAAATGCATATTTCTCACTGTTCACCTTTTAACTAAAGCCACTCACTGCTGATGAGCCCAGGTGTGAGGGCCCGTTCATCGTTGCTTGTAGCTTTAATTCTCCTTCTTCTTCTTCCAAATGAATTGCATTTTTGAGGGCTTAAACATGCTCAAAAAGTAACTAAACTTTGCACACGTGTCAAACCTGGTGAAAATTTTCGTCTGATATAGGATTCAGAAGAGGGTGTGGCAAAATGGATCGACAGCGCCACATATACTAAGAAAATTAACAGCCTTCCAGCTATGTTTCACGTACATGCACGAAAATTGGCACACACATGTAACACACCAATACCTAGAAAAAAGACTCGTGGAGCAAAATTCTAAACCCAACTGGAAGTCGGTTATTTGTAATATTATGAGCAAATTTTGCATAATTTTTGTCCTTTCTCTGCATTGTATTTTAATGAACTCCTCCTAGAGATTTATTCTCGATCAACACCAAATTTGGTATGAATAATATAAAGGCCTTTGCGATGTTAAATTGTGTAGATCTTGAGTTTTCGTTGAAGGGCGTGTCCGTGGTGGCCTGATGATTTTCGATGTTTCGCCATGAAAAATGAAGTTGCTATAACTCAGTCATACAATGTCCAATGTGCCCCAAACTTCACATGTTTGATAAGACTCCCAACCTGCACAGATTGACATGCCCATATTCAGTTATAGTCATAGCACCACCTGCTGGCAACAGGAAGTGAAATGTTTTACGCTGTGACAAACTACTAGAAATTTTTTGACATTAATGTATTTTTTGTGGTCAGTCTAATCTAAAGGCCTGTGCAATGTTAAATTGTGGAGATCATGAGTTTTTGTTAAAGGGCATGTACATGGCGCCATGACAAAATTTGATGTCTCGCCACAGCAAGAGAAATTGTAACTCAGGCATAAAATGTTCGATTTTCCCCATACTTCACACGTTTGAGTCCTGGCCTGAACACATCTGAAGGCCAATATTCCATTATAATGATAGCACCACCTGCTGGCAACAGGAAGATGGGCACAAACAAATGACTTTGACACATTCAACATTATATATATATATATATATATATATATATATATATATATATATATATATATATACATATATATATGACTTTAAATGCATATTTCTCGCCGTTTGCCTTTTTTACTAAAGCAGCTCGCTGACGGTGAGCCAGGGTGCGAGGGCCCATTCATCGCTGCTTGCAGCTTTAATTTAATTTTTTTTTTATTCCCATATATCATACATCCCTTATACCTGAAAACATGTATGATAGTACACCTTCCCACTCCAGTTTTCTAAGAGGAAATCCTTTTTAATCCATTTTAAACACACACCAACACATGCATGCATGCACACACATGTCATTTTACAAAATTGTGTCTTCTCATATTCTTATTTCATATTCATATTGTCAGTACAACAAGTGAAACCTGAATAGGGAGGCATAGGAAACTTGAGACTTAATTCTCTAAAACTAATTTTATGCCTTGAATAAAATGAAGGGAATAAAACGATTGGGAAATGTTCCTAGTTTCCCTGAGCCTGAGGCAGGTTTAATGGATTTTCTTCACTTGGATGCAGGTGAGGGGGGTCTTATTATAGCTGAATCATGTGAGAACCTCCCCCTGCCTCCCTTTATCTAGGTGTTCAGCCAGTCCTTCTGCTCACTGCCACTGGATGGTCGCCATGTTCTTATTAAATTCTGCAGACTGAAAACATCCTTAACACACTGCCCTCCAGTAACAAACCAATGCACAGCATTTGTACACACTAAACTGAAAAGCAGAGATGAATGTAGCTAATATGAGTTTTAAAGTGCATATGGGTGGTTTTTGATTCACATATCTGGTAATATTAATTAAACAAAACATTTTAAGAGATTTAAACACTGCAGAGATCAAATTGGTTTTGGTTGCTTATGAACTTTTTCCACAAACTTGTTATTAAGGAATATACAACAACCAAAGCAGTTTCTTCCCTCAAGCTGTCCAACTGTACAATAACTAACAACATCCAAACAGACTGACCAATGCATGCATGCTGTCAATGGCCTTGTCCTTAAAATCTTTGCAGTCATTTTAAACTGTCCTTAAGAGTAGTAAACAAGGGTAAATTTGTATACAGTACAATCCCTAGTGTTTTACAATGTATTGTTTAGTACTGCATTTATTGTTTCCTTCTGTGACAAAACTATAATTTGTCAATTTTTTACACTTCCAACATAAAATAGACCTTAAATATTCTCTTCATTTAGATTCAACCACCATACTAATATACCTGGGGTGCCAGCTTTACTGCTTTAGTTTTAATATGCTGAGCTTTTCTCACCTGCAGCCAATGGCAATGCACATTTCCACCAAGCCTCATGTGCAAATTATTATTAATGGTCATTTATTTACTTGGCATCCTTTGTCAAGCCTGGCTATTAGACATAGAGAACGAGAATAGTGAAAAATACTCCCATGTTGGGTTGTATAAGTCCCACCCAGGTTGCTATAGAAACTCCCAATCAGAAATTTTTGTGTTCATGCGCTTGGCATGGGTTTTGGTGGTGCAGGTGGAATGCATATGGAACAATGGCCCATCTGGGTGTGCCAGTGGCGCCCATTTTCACACCATTTCAACAGTGCTGGCTGATGGAGACATTGAGTGGGTTGTTGGGAGGACGCCAGACCTCATCTACGGTGGGCAGAAATGGACCATTGAAGGAAGATGCTTCAGATTTTCTCACATGCAGACTTATTATGAAGGATTCAGACCTCATCTACGGTAGGCAGAAATGGACCATAGAAGGAAGATGCTTCAGATTTTCTCACATGCAGACTTATTATGAAGGATTCAGTCCATTGGCCAGCCCCAGAAAAAAAGCACTTTTTACTTGATAATTGTAGCTTTTTTTCATCTCTTTCTGCTTGTACTTTAACATGGTACTGCTCTATTTATTTTACTCCCTTTAAGGTGAACTGTAGGCACATACATTATACATGCATGTAGACATACATACACTAACACTATTTCTTAAAAATAAAATAGACACTGATTACCTAAACCATTATAACTGGACTTTAATGCTAATGCATTGCTAACTATTGCTGTGGATATAGGGATGTGTGTGCCTTAATCAGTAACATTATCAATTGAACCACATTTGCACTATGAACAGAACTAGCGACGGATAATTAAAAGAAAAAAGCCAATGGGGTGACTGGCAGCTCTTCTGGTCTAAACCTATTTATACCATGCTGGGGGGATGGAGATTTTGGACCTAGGAATGTAATATTGAGTCCTTCCAATAACCCAGTAACCTTGCTCTTACATATGCATAAATACATCAAGCCTGCACCACTCTCTGCACCTGTCCTGTTCAAATATTGCTGCTGAAGAAATAGCATAGTGGACACACACACACAAACACACACATACATACATATATATATATATATATATATATATATATATATATTAGGGCCGGGACTCGATTAAAAAAAAAAAAATCTAATTAATTAGAGGCTTTTTAATTAATTAATCGAAATTAATCGCATTTTAATCGCATATAAATATTTGACCTGAGAACAGTGAGAAGTATTTTTTTTTCACATGGATTTAAAGTATACCATTGAATAATGACTGAATACATAAGCTTAAGCAACAAAATATTGTTTATTTTTGTTCAACCAAGTCTAGCAGACCAGTGCAATTTTTGCCATGAAGTGTATCAATAGCATATTTAGAAACAATTTAGAAATAGTACATTTCAGAAATTCAGGAAGCTTATAGGTGCTGGAACCTTCTGTAAAGTGTTTTTTTAAGTAATACACAATACTGTCAATTACATTCAGAACATTGGAAACACTGACTATTAGAAAACATCTCTCTGTTGCTTCAGAGGCCATAACATACTAAGTCCAACTCTCAATAACCTTGGCCAAAACAATAAAGAGTTCAACATAAACTTTTGCACCAACAAAATAATATATAGTTCAACATAAAGTGTAAAGTCCACGCTAGCTGCTATATGTTTTGCGTTTAGGTGATACTTGAGGCTCGATGTGCTGCTGCGGTGATATGCGAACGCTAGTTGGTGCTTCAGTATAATCGGTCTAATCTCAATTAACGCGTTAAAGTCCCGGCCCTAATATATATATATATATATATATATAATCTTTTTTTTTTTTTTTTAAATCGGTTATTTAGAATTTTCTCAGCAAAATTGGCGTTGTTTTTGCCATTTTCAGGGGTTGTACTCCTCCTAGAGATTTATTCAGATCAACACCAAACTTGGTCAGTTAAATCTAAAGGCCTTTGCGAGGTTAAATTGCGAAGATCTTGAGGTTTTATTAAAGGGCGTGTCCATGGCGACCTGACAAATTTCGATGTTTTGCCATGAAAAAGGAAGTTGCTGTAACTCAGACATACAATGTCCAATCTGCCCCAAACTTCACATGTTAGATAAGACTTCTGCCCTTAACAGATCTACATGCCCATATTCAGTTATAGTCATAGCGCCACCTGCTGGCAACAGGAAGGGACAAGTTTTACGCTGCGACAAACTACTCCTAGAAATCTTTTGACATTAATGTATTTTTTGTGGAAAGTCTAATCTAAAGGCCTGTGCAATGTTAAATTGTGGAGATCTTGAGTTTTTGTTAAAGGGCGTGTCCATAACGCCATGACAAAATTTGATGTCTCGCCACAGCAAGAGAAGTTGTTGTTACTCAGGCATAAAATGTTCAATCTTCCCCAAACTTCACATGTTCGATAAGAGTCCTGCCCTGAACACATCTGAAGGCCAATATTCCATTATAATGATAGCGCCACCTGCTGGCAACAGGAAGATTGACACATATATGGAATAAACATTGATATATTATACTTATATTTATGAGTTTAAACGCATATTTCTCCCCGTTCACCAATTTACTAAAGCCACTCGCTGCCGGTGAGCCCGGGTGCGAGGGCCCGTTCTTCGTTTTTTCTGTATTTTTGATCAAATAAATGCAGGCTTGATGAGAAGAAGAAACTTCTTTCAAAAACATTACAAATAGTAATGTTTCCAAACTTTTGGTCTTTACTGTATATATGAATGTAGAAAAAGGACCTGTAACCTGCAGAAGATAAATAAATACCTGTGTATTTTTGCATTGCTTTATCATTTGTTACCCATTTGTAAACTCTGGTAACGTTATACTTTACTATTTTCAAAAGATAATAAAGATAGCGATTTTCTTACCTCATTTTGCCAGTGTGCTTGCAGGACCTCGCAGAACACATCTGACCCTTCTTGTGTTCACATTACAGTTTTTGTTTTCCATTGACATGTCACGACTCAAATTCGCTCAAAAATAAAAATAAATAAATAACAGGCAAATACAAAATAATTCGGGACAGATCGAATAGTTACAATGCACAGCAGCTCACAGTCAGCCGCCTCAGCCTCACTCATTCACAGAAAGACAAAATTAACGGTCATATTTTCAAATTCAGAAGGTCAAAAACGATTCATTGTCCAGTTTCCTGAATGACAGCCAGATTAACCAAGCATGATCAAAGTAATAAAATAAAACTACCAATAGGAATTCTTTCAACGTGATAAAGCAGAGAAATGTATTTAGTTTTATTGTTGCTAATGATGATAACATATACCTTTAGATTTTAGGATAGGTGTCATGATTTAAACATTGTAAAATGCTATCAAAATAATAATAATCTTAATTTAATATAAATAATTTAAAAGTTAATTAACCTTTTCAACCATTTAGCATTAAACATTTTTAATGTTGTTTGCAAGTTAAAACAGCTGACCTTATTTCAACGTTGAAGGTTGGTCATGTGCCGGAAGTTTTTCAACGTTCTGCTTCAAACATTGAATAAACGTTGTTTCAACGTTGAAACAACAACCGTCATTATTTCAACCATATTTCAACGTTGAAGGTTGGTCATGTGCCGGCTGGGAAGTGAACGACCATGTACTCTCACGGGCACCATATCTTTGGGACTTATTTGGCCCAGTTTCTAGTATATTAAAGTATATTTTGAAGTATAACAGTAGCAAACTTTGAGTACGCAACTATTTTACCTCTGTTTGTACCTATGTTTGTAGTTTGTACTGCAGTTATACTAAAAGTTAACTTATAGGTATACACATAGTTTACTAATTAAATATTTTGTACACTTCGAAGTATAGTCTCACTAAACTACTAATTTAGTAGTTTTATACTGCAAGTATACTCGTATGTTTTCTTTGAGTGAACTTTACATCATACTTTAAGTATACTACTATATCCCTTTTAGGTATTAATTTGTATATATTTTGTTATATGAATATCTGAACATACAAAACATCCAAAGAAAGAACAGGGTATCACCATTTTAAACATTTTATTCTAGCTTCATGCATTCTTTTTTAAACACTTTAATGTGGGTAAGTTTCATAAAAAATAAAGAAATAACATTTTGAACAAAAAGCTGAAAAAAAGACTATGAACTGGATTCAGAATGATAATCGATCAACACCCCAAAGCTTCACTGTAATTATTAATTCTTCATCGGTCGACATTATATTCCATAACAATACAGTTTTTATGCCGTTTTATGTCAGATGATCATGTTAGATTACATGTATTAGTATCTGGTGTTTGTTTTTCTTCTTCACATGTTTTTTTGTATTTGTATTATTCTGTGCAGAATATGTGTACTACCCTCTAAAATATAATAATGAAAACAAAGCCCATTTCTGAGAAGTACATAAAAAGTAAACTAAAAGCATACTTTCCTATTTTAGTTTAAAAGAAGTATACCAATAGCACACTTGAATAAACTTTTTTGTAAGGGCACTCGGTTACAGTAACACAAATAAATGTAATTCATTACTTTCTACCTCTGTTGATCAGCACCTAGAGATGACCACAACAGTCCATGAAAACTAGATGAGCTGAGCTCCTGGCTGGATTTAAACAGGTTTGTTTTGGAGGGCAATGACTGTGCACCATATAGCACAGTGATAGTAACTGGTAATTAATTAGCACATGTATGTGTGTTTATGCTAATGTTAGCTAGCAGTCAAGTGTAAGAGATTTAAGTAGAAGTTTCTGATTATAATCGAGCGCAGCGTCAGTTCAGTCAGGCCACGGAGGCAAGGCTGTGAACAGCTGATGCGGTCAGCTGTCTAATCGCTGCTCGGTAAGTATGCTCAACGACTTGCAAGGCTCAAACTGCTCACGAGAGCCTTTGCTCGCTCAGGAACTATCAGACGGCGAATCTATCTCCATACGAAGCGTCAAATCAGGTTTGGCAGGATTCCCACAGAGTATCTCACCAGATTTCAGTCGCGAACTTAAGCGAATTCGCCGTGTTGTTTGTCAAGCAACAGACTGAATTGATACAAGTAAGCTTGATATAGACTTTTCGCCCGCGATTCATCATCAGTGTGTACTAATACGACCGAATCACAACCTACACAAGATCTGCTCCTTCCTGGAAGAAGCTATATATTCAACAAACCAAAGCATCCACGAACAACTGACCATTTCAACTTTAATTCATCTTTGGACCTGTATGTCTTCACGAAGCTAAGCAAAGTATTTCATATTTACAAACTAGTGCTATTTGGCGAACATGCTTCAGACATTGTTTATTGAAAAGCTATTGTTCAGTTACGTTGTGAGGCATGCTATCATATTACCACACCGGTAACACAGTTAATATACCCACGAGCCTCGTTAATCTGTGGTCAAGGCTGTCGATATTAACGGCTGCTGCTTCAGGGATGCTTCATCAAACTTCTCTGACAACTACAACACACTGGGTTTAATCCGCGATTTGCTGTTGCTCAACACAATGAAGTGTTTTATACTACATGTACAGATCGTAATTCTGCTCATACAAATGCTAAAACGTATCCGACAAGGGTTTATGCTGTTGCCTAAATTAAAGTCTGACCATTTAAAAATATTATATATATATATATATATATATATATATATATATATATATATATATAGGATATAAAAAATAAAAAAATAAATAAATAAAAAAAAAAAAAATAAAAAAAAAAAAAAGGGGGGCTTCCTGCTTTACAGGTGCACGCTGATTTTCAGCCGTTTAAAGAGCACCCTTCGCTACTCCTATTTCCGACTGCGGGCGATCCTGCCCCACTCCACACACTAAGAAGATATTTGTTTAAAGCTATCAAGATATGGGACTGCTTGCTCGTGAGGTTTATATATTGTCCAAAATCACGTGCTAGTCCTGCCGTGCATCGGAGGGATTAATGTTTTGCCGGCTCAACTGCGAGCCTCCGCTGACTGAGCGCGCACCTGATCAAACGCTCGGCTAACTCTTTGGCTCATACGCGCCACATTCGCCGTCGTACAGGGTCATAGTAGACTACGGGTGTTCGAATCCTCGAAAATGCTGAAAATTAATGCAGTGTTTTCAGGGTTAATTGTATAAGCGCTTGGATTCAATAAATGCCTGGAATTGCGCATATTTGAGTTAATATTTGCTCTTATGGGTAACCATGTTTTAATTTATAAGCAGCTCCGCTCCAGTCTGCACCTGTGGCTGTGGAGTGCTCTATTGCAAAAATAAATAAATAAATAAATAAATATTCCCTGCTCAGTTAAACTACATTCTAAGACGGCAATGCATACAATCATATGCAGGGTTCCCCAGCATCAGGGAGGTATTTTATAATCACACACTGTGTTGAATGCTACAGTCGTGTCAGATCATATCAATGGACTGGACTCTCTCGAACATCGTCATCACAACAGCGGAATAATGTAAACAAGAATTAATTTGTGGCTAGTCCTCGAAATGCAGTGGAATCGTCAGTCATAAATCAGGGAAATGTGCAAGTCTGTAAATTAAATCCCGAATGGTTTAACCATCTGTTATGCTACAAAAATCACATATCGAAGTACGTATGAACATGATGTATCATTCTCCCACAAACATTAATCGTTACTGGGACAAGATCTAAGGACATCATTATTGTAAGGACATCTATACAAACCGCTGTACCGGGCCAAGTGCGCAACCTGTTGGTAATTTGATGATTTGTCTAGAACAATGAAATTGCTTATGCACCTTAAAATCCAACGTTTTACAAGTAAGGGTGTCCGTTTGGGTTTCTGTGCATGTGCTTAACTAAGGTAAGAGTATTTATGCAGCATAAAAAAGAGGGGTAATTTACCCAGTCTGAAGTGCTGGAAAATTAAATGTCTCAGAAGTGCTTGGATTTACTCAAGGCCGTAAGAACCCTGGTGTACCTTCTTGGAAAAACAGAGGGCGACAATGACTAACCATCCTCCGAAACCATCGGAATCATTAGTAAGAATTACTGGCTGCATCCGATCTTGAGCAGCTGACTCGATGAGCATCAGGTGTGTTTGACTCACCAGCACCATGCAAACCAATCGCAAATCTGACTGAAGCAGTGCATACTGGTTGAATTGTCAGACTAAGACTGCGCCGACGCACATGATATGGATATTTTGTACTACGTACATTTAATAATAATAAAATACGACACTGACCGCAAGGGAAAAAGGAGAATGAGGAGGAGGAGGATGAGAAGAATGAGAAGAATGAGGAGGAGGATGAGAAGAATGAGGTGAAGGATGAGATGAATGAGGAGGAGGGTGTGAAGGAGATGAAGAATGAAGAGGAGGAGGAGGAGGAGGAAATGAAGAATGACGAGGATAATAAAGAATAAGGAAGAGGATGAGGAGATGGAAAATGAGGAGGATAATCAGGATGAGGACGACGAGAAGAAGGAAATGGGAAAGGAGAAGAATGAGGAGAAGAAGGAGATGGAGGATGGAAAGAATGAGGAGGCGAATTAGAAGGAATGGAGAATGAGAAGAATGAGGAAGGAACTGCTGCTTAGAGAAAACCCTCACTGCTACAAAAAAAAAAAAAAAAGGGGGGGGCTGCTGTTTTGTTAATGGAGATGGAGAAGGCAAAGTTGAATGAGAAGGACATTATAAAATATATAAAATTATAAAGGAAAAGGGGCTGCTGTTTTCTCCTGCTGGGAGATTACCCCTTGCCGCGATACCTGAGGGGGCCGCTGTTATCCCTCAAGCGAGGGATGAACTCCCCCTCAGAAGAAAGGGACCTGCTGTTCTCTCCAGCTGGAGAGAACACCCTTTGCTGCTATGGCTGCAGGGGAATGCTGTTCATCCTACAGCAGAGGATGAACACCCCTGCTACTTAAATGGAGATGGAGAAGGTGAATGTGGAGGAGAGAAAAAAAAAAAAATACTTATAAATTCAAAGGGGCTGCTGTTTTCTCTCGCGGGAGATTACCCCTTGCCGCGATACCTGAGGGGGCCGCTGTTATCCCTCAAGCGAGGGATGAACTCCCCCTCAGAAGAAAGGGACCTGCTGGAGGGCTCCAGCTGGAGAGAACACCCTTTGTTGCTATGGCTGCAGGGGACTGCTGTTCATCCTTCAGCAGAGGATGAACACCCCTGCTACTTAAATGGAGATGGAGAAGGCGAACTCGAATGAGAAGGACATGAGAAAGGAAAATTAAAAATAATAATAATTATAAATGAAAAGGGGCTGCTGTTTTCTCTCGAAAGAGATCACCCCTTGCCGCGATACCTGAGGGGGGCGCTGTTATCCCTCAAGTGAGGGACGAACTTCCCCTCAGAAGAAAGGGACCTGCTATTCTCTCCAGCTGGAGAGAGCACCCTTTGCTGCTATGGCTGCAGGAGACTGCTGTTCATCCTTCAGCAGAGGATGAACACCCCTGCTACTTAAAATAAGAGGGGACTTGCTATTATCTCCCTCGCTTTAGACATGAGAACACGCCTCTCCTACCATAGGCTGCTTAAGGACATATCTATAACATTATCTTTCTCTTTTGCAGGAAGGAAACAAGGAAACGCTACTCTCCTACCACTCATACCAAGGTCAGGGACATGCTGCTCGTTTGCGGTTCTCCCGCTGGAGAAAATACCCTCGCTGCTATTACCAGCTACCTTAATTATAGAGAGGCCTGCTATTTTCTGCCTCATAAGAAGGGAGATACCCCTTCGCTAGTCAGTAGGTTACATTAAGGATATCTCAATAACACTGTCTTTCTCTTTGCAGGACTGGAACAAGGTTGGTTTTGGGGGTTCTTATTCAGGCAGTAATACTCTCATTATGTTTTGGGGGTTAATGTTAAAGCTCTTGTATGTTCAATTATTCTGGGAGCAAGAACCCCCATAAGGAACCATACCGCCAAAGATAAATTGACACTCTGTCTGAACTCTCTAATCAGCTTCATAAATGTAATGCAACTAACTGTATTCTGCCTTGGTTGGGCAGCCACATGCCTCTATCTGACATTCAAATTCAGTCTCAAATTCCACTCAGATCTCTGCTTGGTTACACACTCTCCTCCACCTTTGTCATCATAAAATCTACTGGTACAACAAGACTTCAACATTACAACAGAGACCACCAATCAGGATGTGAATAGCAGATGCTCTTCAGGTTTTCTATGCTAATCCAAATATGCAAGATGAGGTAGACTGGCACCACTGCCAATTCGACAGATGGACAGTTAATCTGAGCTGATTTTAGCCTGAATAAAAATTTTGGGATTGAAAGCAGGACGGCTACAAACCACAGCTATGTTTCAGAAGGAAATATAACCTTATAGGGATACTCCACCCTAAAATGAACATTTTGTAATTAATCACTTACCTCCATGTCGTTCCAAAGCCATAAAAGCGCAATATTTTGGATGAAAACCTGGAGGCTTGAGACTGTCCCATAGACTGCCAAGTAAATAACTGTGTCAAAGTCCATAAAAGGTATGAAAAGTTGTCGTTAGAACACCCCATCAGCCATCAGACATGCAATCTGGGTTATATGAAGTTACAGGAATACTTTTTGTAAGTAAAAAAAAAAAAAAAAAAAAAAAACTTTAGTCAATGTTGAGTAACCCTTTAAGAAATTACGCAAAGAGATGAATGGCCATGGCTGTTTATCTATATGGGTAATCTTAATCACTCTCTAGAGCAGGGGTACTCAAGTTCAAATGCCAAGGGGGCCACAGTTAAACCAAATTATAAATGAAGGGCCACAAATTACAACTTGCATAGTAAAACTTTATTTATTACAATATTTACAGTTTTTACTTATATAGAAATTCAGTTTATTACCTATCTTGCTAGGTAAATCTTGCTAGATTTTGTTCTATTTAAAGTAATACTGAACATAAAATTAAAATTTAAATCTGGATAATTTTCTTTTCATACTCAGAGTATTAAAAAACCTTGCTAGGTGAGTCTTGCTTGTCTTTGTCCTATTTAAAGTAGGCTAATACTGAACATGAAAATAACAAAAAATGGAACAAAAAGTGGATTAACAGTTTTCTAGCAATATTAATTATTGTTTCTATTATATTATATACATATTTCTCAAGCCCTGATGAAAAGTAGTCCTTATTCTTAGTGGGAAATCTGAGTCTGCATTCTTTTAACCAGTGATTTCAGGTTAGAGGTTAGATCGAGCCCAACAAATCAAGCCCGACCCTACCGTAGCCCGAGCACATTGTGTCCGAGCCCGGCCCGACACGTTCACTGTAATTATGAGCCCGAGCCCGATTTAAACCCGACCATTTTTAATATGTGGGCCGTTATAACCAGGGGCGGCGCCAGATTTTTTTTTTACTGCAGGCGCTGCTGTGCTAGATCATTTAGGCTACGGGCTATATATATATATATATATATATATATATATATATATATATATATATATATATATATATATATATATATATATATATATATATATATCCCTTGTGGATTGTACCAATTCACTACCCTTTCGAGTTGTTCGTGGATAAAAACATCCACTCAATTAAACTGCTGTAAAATTGTGCAGCATTAGATTAAAAAAAATTTCTCCCTAATTTGTTGTTGGTCGCTGTTTTTGCCACATTGACTTCCATTATAACGACATTTTTTGATTGCAAAGCCATGACACCATGTAATCATGCATTCTTGATTGTTTGTGGTTTTCCCTTTTGGGAAGAGGTAAAATTTTTATTTTTACAGTTGATCACTAGGTGGGACCATTAACCCTTTAGATAGGCCTGTGCAAAAAAAAAAAAAAAAAGGCTTAGTTTCTGGCTTGTATATGGAGTTATATGGACTATAACAGCAAATTATAGTGTTTGTGTGTGTGTAAGATTCTTGATTATTGGTGGTTTTCCCTGATGGGAAGAGGTAACATTTGTTATTTTAACTGTTGATCACTAGAGGGGACCATTAACCCTTTAGATAGGCCTGTGCAAAAAAAGCTTAGTTTCTGACTTGTATATGAAGCTATATGGAGTATAACAGCATATTATATTACATGTGTATGTGTGTGTGTGTGTTACACCCCTAACATACGTAGATCCAAAGAAGTTCAAGATTTTTAAAGCACACTTGATTAATACAGGGCATGTGTACAACCTTAAAGGTACACTCCCCAGTTTTCACATAACTTTTGTTAGCCTTCATGAGCAGATGTTGAGGGCCATTAAATATATGAGGAGCTCTTTTCCAAAACACGATAGAATCGTGAATATGAACATGAATAGAATGAATCCATTTCAAGTTTTCAGGAAAATATATATAATTTTTTTTTTACCTAGACCCACACATTTTGTGAATATTCAATTTATCCTGTTAAAATGTTGTTGTTTTTTTGCTCAGTATGAAAATGTCGAACAATGATTATTAAATCAAACAACAATATTCTTGATGATAAATTCAAAGTATTTTTTTTTATTTTCAAAACGCTATAAATCCATAATTTCCCCCCCCCCCAAAAAAAACTATACATCTTTTTTTTTTTTTTTTTTTTTTTTTTTAATGTCTTTTGTCTTATTTTTCTTGTTTGCATTTATGAGGAAAAAACAATGTTACGTGACAGTTCTCCATTATACGGACGTGAGCGCTCTAAAGGCGGCACTAAAAGACTTTCAAACTTTCGCAGAGACCTCAAACAGAAAGCACAAACCTTTCTCGACAATTGACCCATTGACATTTTGAAAATAAGTTTTGTTCCACAGCATTCCACAGACATCACAATGATGATGATGAATGTTATTTTTTTATTAATCGACCAACGGATTAACGACCGTCCGCAATATACATAGATATAAACCACACTGTCTAATATGCGCGCAACTTTTGAGCGTTCATCTTTTGCATGACGCAGGCCATAAAATTAATGCCAATGGGCTGGATGCGTCCTGCGGGGCACCTGTTGAGTATCTGTGCTCTAGAGTTAAGAATACAGAAAAGATGCAATTCACTGATTCATTTTCAAATATTAGATTACAGATTGTCACACTTTGTGGTATAATCTTTAGGCTCTAAACATTCTTGTACATTTAAGGAAAATTATTTTGACATTTTTTATGTAACATAAAAAAAGAGAGTGAGCAGTTTTAGTTGATTAGCTTCAGGTTTGCCTTTTAAAACTATTGGTAATACATCAACTAGCACTAATATTAGGTTGCACACATAAATGAACACTAGCTGGAACATACACCCAGTAGTGTACCTGTACAGATGTACTGGTATGGACTCAAGTAGTCATGTTTGTATTGTTTTCATTAATATTATTACTTATCATCTGTCAAATATGGTTCTTGCGTTAAATGTATATTAAAATATAATTGTATATAATACTGTATAATTATGCAAACTTGAACATCACTTAGACCTGTAGACGCTGGCGGGGACGCTAGAGGGTGATCATGAGCCACAGGACATAGAGCTTAATTTATATATGAAGAAGCCACTCTGGCAGCAAATTTTTTTTATTTTTTTTTTTATTAAATTGACAAAGCATATACAAACAAATCAGGTACCATGTTTGAAAATCTTACAATTCTACAGTGCACATCTTAAAAAATAAATACATAAAAGAACAGAAGAACATGGGGCATGGGCCATATGATAAAGATGGCAATCACATAATCAAAAGAAAATGAATCAAAAGGGCAATTAATAATTAAGTTTGTTTATAAAAGGAACTAGTTTCACTGCATTCTTGTTATTAATCCTTAATAAAGAGTTATAAAAAAGTTTCAATTCATTCCTCCAATGAGTAATGTTAGGAATTGTCTTGAAGAAACAGCATTTCTGTATGAAATGTTTACTTAACAAAATTACATTGTTTATGCCAAAATCATTGTGATTATTTCGAAAAACACCAAATTTTATATCATTAATTGTTAGATTCATCATTTGAATTCCTTTAGAGACGAACAATTGTTGAAGGTCCAGCCAAAACCTTTGTACAACTTCACACAACCAGAAAAGATGATCCAAATCTTCAGGTTCATTTTCACAGAAGTTACAGTTTCCTACATCTATTTTAAATCTCCGTTCTAAGAAATCATTAGTTGGATATATCCTATTTATAATTTTAAACTGCATTTCTTTTGTTTTTTGCGGGACTGGGAATTTTAAGCCTCTAATAATTTTTATTATCTCCTTACTAAAGTCTTTGAGAATATAATCTCTTTTGAGAGAGCTTGTTTGGCAGTTAAGTAAACAGTTCCTTATAAACTTGTTGTTACATTTGTAATTTTGCAGATCAATACCATTAATGCAAAGTTGTCTTAAGGGAGGCGTGATTTTTGAATATATTACATCCTGCTTAATTATAGCTACAAGTGATATTGGGAGAGCTTTCACAATCTGTTTAAACTTCTTTTGGGTACAACTAATTTGAAATTTGTTACAGAATTCAACATGTTGTAAAACATTTCCTTCCATATCAATGAAGTGGGCAATAGCCCAGACACCTTTAGAGAACCATTCAGAAATAAAAATTGTTTTTGTATTTAACAAAATATACCTATTATTCCAAATTGGTGTATTGTGTGGTGTGAAATTATGCTTGAATATTAGTTTCCAATACAGAAGGACCTGTTGATGAAAATCTGAAAGTTTCATAGGAAGTTTCTTAAAATCAAAATCACATTGGAGAAGAAAACTAATGCCGCCTACCTTTTCAAAATCTGATTGGGAATATAATACATGCCATTCATACAATCAAAATCCATTGCATTACCACCACCATCCTCATAAGTTCGAATTAAATCCTGCTTGGCTATATAATGACATTTATTCCGCCATATGAAATCAAAATTAAGTTTGTTGATAGTTTTAACTATATGGGGTGCTATTGGAAGAGAGTAAGCTGGGTATATTAATCTAGATAAACTATCCATTTTAGTTAACAATATTCTGCCAAAATTGGAAAGATCTCTTCGTAACCATCTAACTAGAAATGATTTGCAGCTGTCCACATTGTCTTCTAGGTTACATTTTTCAGAGATTGTTTTTGTCTTTAGTCACTACAATACCCAAGTATTTGACTTCTTTTTTTTACCTTTATGTTATACAATGATTGTATGGATTGGTCTTTTAATGGTAATAATTCACATTTATTTAAGTTTAACTGAAGTCCGGATTTTTGAGAAAATAATGATAGCTTGTAATGCTATAGGAATTTGGAATTTGTTTTTAAGAAACAATGTTGTGTCGTCAGCCAACTGACTTATAATTATTTGTTTGCCCATTAAATTCAGACCTTTTATCACGCTGTTTTTAATTAAGGTAGCCAAAATTTCTGTGACCATTATAAACAACAAGGGAGAGCTTCCACATCCTTGCCTTATTCCTCTTTCAATATTAAATATTTTACAGGACCCGTGTCCCAAAGACACACAACTATTTATATCAGAATACAGCATATGTATAATATCTTTGAATTTGTCACCAAAACCAAAATAATGAAGTGTTTTTAAAATAAATTAATGCTCAACAGAGTCAAAGGCCTTATAAAAATCAAGGAAGAGTATAAAACCATCATCATCAATTAAATCACTATAGTCTAATAAATCCATAACAAGTCTAATGTTATTATGAATGACTCTTCCTTTTATAAAGCCCGACTGTGTCTCACTTATTATGCCTGCTATCCCTTTTTTAAGTCTAGAGGCAATGGATCCTGAAAATATTTTATAATAGGTGTTTAGTAGAGTAATCGGTCTTAAATTGTCTAGTTGCTGCTTGTCTTTCCCCGGCTTTGGGATCAGAGTAATTATGCCCTGCTTCATAGTAGTCATCAATTCTTTCCTAACTATACATTCTTTTAGCGCTTCAAATAAAATGATTCTCAAATCTTTCCAAAAATATTTATAAAAATTAACTGTGAGGCCATCTGATCCCGGGGATTTATTTGAAGCCATTTTCTCAAGAACTGCGTCCAGTTCCTCTATTCTAAGTTCCGAATCACAAATATTTTTAAAAGATAAATCAATCTGGGGAATTAATGGAGAAAGATTTTGAAAGAGGTTATTATAGTCTACATTTGAGAACTGAGAAGAATATAATTTAGAATAAAACATGTAGACTTCTTTTTCTATGATTTTTGAGTCTTTCCGTACCTCACCATTTACTAAAAGAGTAGAGATGCAGTTTTTTTGTTGTCTGCTTTTTTCTAGATTGAAAAAATAAGAGGAATTCTTTTCACCTGATTCAATCCATCTCGCTCGCGATCTCACGAAAGCTCCCTGTGCTTTGTCAAGATAATGTTGGTCTAACTTGTTCTGTAATTCAACTAGTCTGCTTTTTTCTTCAGAGGTTAAATTGGTGTTGCTACAGAATATATGTATTTCTTTTAATAATTTGCTTTCTAACTCTTTATTTTTTTTTTTTGGCTAGTACTTTACTAAACTGAATACTGATTTCTCTGATTCTGAATTTGATGAATTCCCATTTGTTACTATAACCAATAATTGCGTTATCATTTTGGATTTCAGTAATTATTCCTCGGATTTTACTGCAATATTCTTCATTTTGTAATAATTTACCATTAAATTTCCAAAAGCCTTTCCGATAAGTTGATTTATCTGTAGGTTCTAAGACTAGTTCTATATAACAGTGATCTGATAAAGGTGCATTTGACATAGTTGTCTTTGTAACATGACTCACTATATTGTCAGTATCCAACCAATAATCAATCCTAGATTTACAGGATCCATTTGGTCTAAACCATGAAAAACCTTTTTCTCCAAATGTCGTTAAAATTATTATCAGCCCAAAAATTATTAATTAGAATATTAAATTGAGGTTTACCAACTCTAGCTGGCCACCTATCAAGCCACTCATTTGGAGTCATGTTCCAATCCCCTCCACATAAAATATAATCTGTAGGATATCGACCTTTAAGCTCAGAAATCACCTTTGTTATATCATCTAGCATTGACTTATTTTGTTTATCATTATTATACCCATATACGCTAAACAATATTATGAAAGAACCTTCCATTTTCACCACAGCTGTCAACCAGTGTCCTTCTGTATCAGTCCGATGTGTGATAACTTCTCCAGGAAAGTTTTTCAGTATGGGGATAATGGTCGCCCGGAGGTTTTCATCTTTCTTCTCCTTTAGACCCCTCACACGGAGACACGGCCTCATGCTATATCGTTTCTGTTCCATAACTTTCTTCTTCAATTCTTTGTTTTCCTCCAGTAAATGGCCATTAGCCCTCTCCAATTCCAACACTTTCTTTTTAGTCTCATTTAACTCTTCCGAGTTGAACTGCACAGTTTTGGTGTTCTGGCGATTTTGCTCTTTAATGTCTCCTAACTGCGACTCAATTCCAGATACACGTTTCCCCAACTCCAATATTGCTTCCAAAATATCGTTATTTGAAGCTTGGGGATGATCACTCTCAATGTTTGGCTTAGCCTTTTTTTCTTTTAAAGTCTTACTTGGAGTTGGCGGCATCGAGTCTGGTCCTCGTTCCCTCTTTGATTGCATTGTTACATCCATTGCACAGTAATTGTGCTCACCATCCGTTGACTTTTCTGGATTTGAAGAGGTCGGTGACTGCAGTATTGCTGGTTTAAGTATCTGTTTGAATATTCATCGTTTCAATTCGAGTGGAGTAAATTAGTTTAAATCATGAAAATCCACGGTCTTAAAGAGAGCTCTCAAAAAAGCGACGGCTTACTCCGCCGCCATCTTGGTACCCCCACTCTGGTAGCCACTGATTCACAATTGAAATATTCATTTCTCTCTCTGTTTATGTGTTTCTGCAGGTAAGATAAGTGATGTGGCATCGCAGTTTGAGTTCATAAAGTGTATAATTTAGTTATTTGTGTTAGTTTGATGACTTTGTATACATATTCGATCAATTTAGCGGTTGATGCGCGGCCGGCCGCACCCGCGCGATTGATTGCACAATCGCGACTGTGAGGCGGCTGGCGCCGCTGCGTTGGTGGGGGCCGCGCGATGCATTGACATGGGTGCTTAGTGTCCTCAGAAATATAATTGTAATCACTAGTTATTATGAAAGAGTTTACATCTGTTTATTGTAACAATTGTGTTTTGTACATCTGTCATGTTTTAGAGACAACTAAATTACTGATAAAGATCGTTTACAACAGAGCACATAGAGAGAAATAGTTACTAAAAAGCAAACAAAGAGCTTATACACCGTTTGTGTATGCTTATTGAGTATTATTTTCTGATGTCATGGAAATGTTAATGTGTTACAGACAGTATATCAATATATTCTCATTTTCTTTCAATGTATTGTGATATGATTGTTTAAAGTGAGTTTATGGACATAGAGCTTCATATATATATGAAGAAGCCACTCTGGCAGCCACTGATTCACAATTGAAAGATTAATTTCTCTCTCTGTTTATGTGCTTCTGCAGTATACAGCAATAAAACAATATATGTGCCACCAAAAGTCTCCGCCTCTTCTGTGTGTGCAACACAGACAACCCAAAAAAGTTTGATAATGTTGATGTAGACAGGAGAGGGTCTTTTTCCCAAGTGTCGGATAGGGGCTTCTATTGAGAAAACACCCCTTCTTGTGTTTTGTAATTGGTATTCTTGTACTTTATTATAACCAGAGTTTGGAAAGCACTGGAAGCCTGGAAGCACCTATTGCCTTAAGTGTGCAATATCAGTAGAAATAGATTACCTGAGAACAAAGGCTGAATGACAACTTAAAGGAATTATTGCTGTAAATTTGTTAAATATTTTTGTCTCACTTGATTTGGCCACTAGAGGGCGATGTCTTGTGACCCTGTCTTGTGACCCTGCAAAAATGTTCTGTAACAGTGATTCAATGGAGCCATTGGAAGTTGTAAATATATGTGTGGGGTTTGCTGTTTTATTTCCTGTTTTAAGTGAGTGGGCATGACCTTTAAAGGAAGCATGAACCTAAAGGGGATTTTAGCAATTTATGGAAATGGTTATGCAATTAGACAGATTTTTTTTGGAGACGTTGCCATATATATATATATATACCACAATATGATTCTGTTTGTAACATTTGGTATTCCTTACCACAATCACCTCATCTTACTTTAGAACATTCCAAAGTGAAAAAAAAAAAAAAATATATATATATATATATATATATATATATATATATATATACAGTACAGACCAATAGTTTGGAGACATTACTATTTGTAATGTTTTTGAAAGAAGTTTCTTCTGCTCATCAAACTTGCATTTATTTGATCAAAAATACAGAAAAAAATGTAATATTGTGATATATTAATACAATATAAAATAATTGTTTTAAATTTATTATAGTTTAAATTATCATTTATTTCTGTGATGCAAAGCTGAATTTTTAGGATCATTATCACATGATCTTTTAGAAATCATTCTAATATGATTATTCATCATCAAAGTCTGAAACAGTTCTGCTGCTTATTATTTTTTCAGAACATGTGATACTTTTTTTAGGATACTTTGATGAATAAAAAGTAAAAAAAAAAAAACAAAGCTATGTTTTTAAAATAGAAATATTTAGTAATAACAATATACACTACTGGTCAGTAATTTGGGGTCAGTAATTTTTTTTTTCTTTTTTTAAATAAAATCAATACTTTTATTCAGCAAGGATGTGTTAAATTGATAAAAAGAGTGATAGTAAAGAAAATATATTATTAGAATATATATAATTAGATATATATATATATATATATATATATATATATATATATATATATATATATATATATATATATATATATATATATATAAATGCAGTTCTTTTTAACCTTTTATTCGTCAAATATATTAGACAGCAGAACTGTTTCCAACACTCATAATAAATCAGAATATTAGAATGATTTCTAAATGATCATTTGATAGACTGGATGTTACATGTGACACTGAAGGCTGGAGAAATGATGCTGAAAATTAAGCTTTGCATCACAGGAATAAATTATTTTTTTAAAGTATATTCAAATAGAAAACTATTATTTTAAGTTAGGGCTGGGCGATATGGCCAAAATTTCATATCCCGATATAGCTCATTTGATATCCCGATAACGATATACATGACGATATTGCAATTTTTCTGTTAATTCAGTTTATGAATAGTCTATATAAAATTGCAATGTGGAAATGCAGTTTGAAATGATATACAAAACAAATAAAGGTAGTATGGACTAAATATTTATTTTATTTGGAACCTTTTTTTCAAGCAAGACTGTTGGTCATGTTAACACCTGCCATTAAAATATTTCAACCCGCTATTATCGACCGTGTAGATATGCTTGGCAACAGCAGAAGTGATCTCCTTCAATCTGCGGGACCTATGGCTATATGGTAGCCTGGTAATACCAGACTCTGCAACTTCACTTTGCTTCGTAGACAGTGAGTACAGAAGCGAAATGAAATTGAGCGGAAGTAGGAAGTCTGACGTAGTCAGGCTAGCTATATGGTGTGCCACGGGTAAAAGCCTGTGGAGCCATTCACATATTTCGGATTTTGCGCGCTCAAGTTCGTTATTTCCAATGTGGGCACGCGGTATGCGCGGTCATAATGGAAGCACGGTACTACGCGCCCATTTTTTCCAGGTGCGTCCGCTCCGCATCGAGTTAAAAACATTTCAGCTTTTTCATCCGTTTTAGGCGTCCATGCAACAGAAGTCGCCCCTCTTAGGTACAAGCTCCTCGGTTTGGGTTGGCTGGTCATCTTGTTGAGAATTACCCTGGACTAAACCGTGTCTACTACCGTCTTCCTCCATGTTTGTTTATGTATTGCAGCGTGCATGAGCCAGGCGGCAAGGATGTCGACCGGAAGTTGAAGTCGGCTGCGTGCTGCCATCTTGTAGCAGAACTTCACTTGCGTTAGCATTCCCATTGACTCCCATTCATTTTGGCGTCACTTTGACAGTGAATAACTTTACATCTGAGGCATTTAAAGACTCAGTTTGTCCATTATTTATTTCTAAAGAAACACGACAATGTATAAAGAGCTCCATTACCTTCTATGTTACATTATGGCCCTGTAGAAACAGTTTTTGTAAAAAATAGGCTACCGATTGTGTCATAACCACTCGTCTCTCTGTCGCATTACCATACAGACAGGAGGAGAAGCTCGCAGGCAATTAACTTAATATGGCGTACTGGCGTTACATTTTAAAATACTATACAAAATAATTAATCAGAATACTTACTCCTGCTCACTCACGCCAAAGAACTCCCCGCTCAAGCTCGCCGTCTCTGCAAGATTAACGATGGCAGTTTGCACGCACAGCTACTAGAACATGTACATCTGTCAGACAGGTTGCTGACGTCGTCAAGCTTCGTTTGAGTCTGCGCGTCAGAAACGGAAGTGCTAAAAAACGCTAAAAATGGGCTTCATTTGTTTCAATTGAGTTCCAATGGGGTCGCTGTGTCCATTTCTTTTACTGTCTATGGCATGAGCATGCCGTTGCGTGAGGTGCATCTTGACGTAAAATTCTGCCGTAAACACCTTATCGTGGCGTAAACGATAGAGCCTTATATAAAATGATAGACATTTTCTATCGTCCAGACGATATATTTCGTCATATCGCCCAGCCCTATTTTAAGTTGTAATAATATTTCACAATATTACTGTTTTTTTCTGTATTTTTGTTCAAATAAATGCAGGCTTGATGAGCAGAATAAACTTCTTTCAAAAACATTAAAAATAGTAATGTTTCCAGACTTTTGGTCTGTACTGTATATATATATATATATATATATATATATATATATATATATATATATATATATATATATATATATCCCAGTGTATTGCTCTAAAGCACTACAAAAAATTGTGGGTATGTGCTGCATCTTTCACTTTAAAAATATTCAAATGGCTGCTAATAGATCAGGGGGGTATTCCAAAAAGCAGGTTATGTGACATACCTGGGTATGTTTAAGGGTAAGTTCGTGGATAACCTCAACGTTCGGTTCCAAAAACAGAGGTAACTTTCTGGGTATGTATGTAACCATAGCAACTGACTCTCTGAAGATAACCTGCTCGAGAGCAGGTTATGTTTCAGTGTAACTTCGTTTCAGAAGGTTGGTGAGCATGGCGTGCCCTTTTGACGAGGATCCTGTGGACGTAGAAGCACAAATTATACGAGGTTTTTTCGTCGGGAGAGGGTTATAAGACTGCGTATTGATGTCTTTGCATACTTTAATGAATATTTAAAAGAGCGTTATCATTAGTTTATTTAACACGTCTTTTAAAACCGCATATCGCAAATGTGACAAACCGCGGCTCTGCGCTTAGCACAGAAAACATTCTGTGCATAGCACTTAGGTTTTTTGCGTCTGGCCATTTTTTGTACAGTGTGGGCGATTCAGAGCATGTGGGAAAGGCAACTGTGTGTAGAGCCGTTGTGTGTCTGGCACTTAAACAGTTATTACCCACGTTTGTACAGTTCCCTAGCCATAAACATCTGCTTGTTATTAAAGACGAATTCCACAGAGTGGCAGGTTTGTCCTTTGTAGTAAAATATATGACGCATATTTAATATTTAGTCATATTATTAATATCTATACATGTATTCATTATGCACACACTTCATACTTCCATAACTTTCTGTTTCAGGGTTTCCAAATGTAATTGGGTGCATTGATGGCACTCACATTCCTATTAAAGCTCCATCAATAAATGAGGGAGACTGTTAATAGGAAATCTATTCATAGTATCAATGTGCAGGTAACAACTTAATTTGTTCCCCTTCTTAAAATCATCAAAGTCATTACTTTTTCCACTAACTATAGGTAATATGTGAGGCAACCCAAATCATCACCAATGTCTAGGCAAAATGGCCAGGATCTGTGCATGATGCCAGAATTTTCCGCGAGTCATCATTATGCCAGACATTTCAGCAGGGTATGATTTGCTTTATACAATTTTAGTTTTTTCGTTTTTACTATATTTGTGTTGTACACTTCAATCATTACAGGACAGTACAATGGTTACTTGCTGGGGGACAGAGGATACCCTTGTCTGCCCTATTTAATGACACCTTACCCTGAACCTGAGCCTGGACCGCAGACACGGTTTAACCTGGCTCACAGCCGAACACGGGCCAAGGTGGAGATGACTATAGGGATCCTCAAATCTCGGTTTCAGTGTCTGCGTGGGCTCCGGGTTAGTCCAGAGAGGGCATGCAACATTATTGTGGCTTGTGTTGTGCTTTACAATATTGCCACTATAAGAGGAGAGAGCCACCCTCCTTGTATTGAGGAAGATGGCCCAGAGGAACACCTTATTTGTTTTTGAAGATGGACCTTATACAGCTCCTTTGCTGGCAACTAAGGTGGAAAAATGTAATAAATGAGATTGTTTGGTCAGACAATAAAATTCAAATATGGACACATGGACACAAATTCTTACCCTTCTTAGATTGTGTGCTGAGGCTGAAGGACCCTCATCTGTGGGCAAATCCCTAGGTATTTACTATAAAAGGACAATGACAGTTTGTTACTCTAATGCAAAAAGGGGCCATACATCATAATGGTATGCATCATACCTCAGTGGATCTACCAGCATTGTCCACTTCTGTCACAGCAGATGTGGTCTCTTCATCGTCATCATCATCTTCATCCTACAAGACAAATATTCAAGTATACATTATTTGGCAAAAAAAATAAATAAATAAATAAAACCTAAAAGTACCTGACAACAAATCACTTACAACTGTGACAGACTGTGTTCTTTCTGGAGAGTCCAATAATACAATCCGTCCATCAGTATCTATAAGAACACACAACCCGTTAAATTCTCAATATTACCAAAGAAAATAATACATCATATGCAGTTAAATAAAATAAGCCTACATAAAAAATTTATCTTGTTCAAAAGCCTTTAAGTGACAGAGATAGTAATTTATCAGGACAAAAAATGAAAACAAATCATAGAGGTAAACTTACATTTCACCCTTTTTTCACCATCACTTGTGGTGCATAGTATGTGTGATGAACTGCCCCCTGGAATGCCAGCAACCACTGGTCGCCCTTTATTAAGGGACAGAGCCAGCTCCTCAGATGGGCTGAGGGGAGGTGGTGGTGGCCCCCCGCCAGTTAGACGGGCTTCAGTCTTCTTTCTGTTAGCTGCATGACAGAATGAATATACTAAATCCTGGTGTTTTGGAACCGACATACTCATGGTATGCCTGTTTGGGGTAAATCAACCCAGAGATTATAGTTTATCAAATGGTAAATTAACCAAGCTTTCTGGAATAACCCCCTGAGATCATTTATTTTGAATATTGTGTTGTATATTTCAAATCATTATTATTATTTTTTTTTTTTTTGAGAATGTAATGGATGAGAACACTATCAGTAAAGACTCTACACCAAACACATGTGTAGAATTCTGTGTCTCCCAATCCACCCCACCCCAATGTTTTTTATTTATTTATTTTATTTATTTTTTTAAGTTAATTAGCAGTTTGCTCTATGGATATGACAAAAGGATTATTCTCACTTGCTCTGTTGTTAATAAGGACTTTCAAAGCATATTTTTACTCCAAAATCAGTTATTTTTCCAAACCCTAATCTCTCCTTCCAGATGGTCCGAGTCTGTCTCTGATATAATTGGCTATAAATCTGGTGTGAGTTACAGCCTAACACATTGCAAAGACAGGTGCAAGTTTCTATTTTCCCTTTTTTTTTTTTTTTTTTTGGAGGCCCTGTGTTTCTGTGAAAGTACTATGATAACACGTCCATAGAGAAGTGAGAACGAAAAAATCAAATGCCACATTCTCTCCCTCTCTGGATTCCCATTTTGATGAAGCCCTGACCTTGAATTATGATATTCTCAATGGCATGCATAACACAGTAGACACATGTGTCCTTTTATGTGTGTTATAGCACCATAGTTTTCCACATATTTAATAACATATGTCAGGATTTAGAGAAAGAAGTAAGAGGAAAGTAACTGTGACACAGTTGAAGAGTATGGGAGATAGGGGGAAAAAAAGATAGAAAAAGTCTGTCAAGCTACTTTAAGGGATGGAAAGAGATCGCTCAGGGGAACACTGAACATCAAGCCTGACCCTGATACTCGTTCTCCACACTTGCTCTGCTCAGTGTGTGATTCCTCGCCGAAGCCATCTGGCCCTCTCTCTTTCATTCCCACTCAACATATTGTCAATCCCTCCCCCCATCCCGCTCACACCAATCTGTCCTCTACCGACGGCAGCCGTGCTTGTATGCCCACGCTCCTCACTTGAAGATCCCTTAAATGCTCCCAGTTGCCCTTTTCCCACTTCAGTAGTGCCGAGGCCGATATCTTTCCCTTGAGCTCTGAATGGCCAAACACCCCATCCAGCAATCATATGGAGAAGTTGGGAGGGGGGCATCTTCTCAATAGCAGCCCCCCACTGGGGAAAAATCCCCTCTCCTGTCTGCACTTGAAAGAGCGTGTGAAATACTTGCAAAATGCTTAGAGACATACTAACGTGCAGAGATGGGTGGAAAGGGGTTATAGTTCTTAAATTCTCACTCTCCTTTTCAGCTAATTTGACCCTTGACCCCTACTGTGATGTATCCAGCTTTGTCATAGTAGCTACACTTTGATGTCTAGATTGACTTGATATGAAGAATTATATCTGAATAATGAAAGGACTTGTCTCCATAACCCACTGTTAACAAAAATAATAGCAGCGATGCATTTTTAAGAACAAAATTGTTGTCCTTCTAGAGGTCAAGTGCATATAGTTTTCCCAAATAATCAGCTTTGAGCCCAAATCATAGACATGAATAACAATAGGTCCTCACTGTGACTCGTCTCTAATGGACCTTAGCAAAGGTCAAATACTTAGTTATTCATTTTCCTCTTCATCAACCTTTTTGCCTGTCCCTCCTATTACCTCTTACATCATTTGGTAATGAATGTCCAATCATAACATATTAGGAGTGTAGCAAATAGAAAAGCAGCAAATCAGAGAAAAGTGTTTCATGTGCTCTTCTGCACCAGGTCAGCCATATGCAGGCCAGCCTGTGCCACCTTCTGTCTTTGTGTGTATGAGTGGAAGACTTTCAGGTATCACTGGACAGCAGCTGTGGTGAGATGAAATAAAAAGTGTTTGCCAAAAACAGGAATAAACAATTAAACCCACAGACAGGCCAAACTGAACAGCAAAAAAAGCCATGTGGCAGTGACAGATACATTTTGGATATTTTGGATAAATCACACACACAGTAAATGTTGTGGTGCAATCACTAATCTATGTTTATTCATAAAAAGCGAATTATTGCAAAAAATAGACAAAATTAGAATGGGGGTGTAATTTTTATTAAGAATTAGTCTAGACCAACCCCTAAAAAAGAAGCCTATACCATTATGTCTCCACATCCTAATGTAACTACAATTATTTTAATGGTATGACAGCATAATACGGGTATTACATTAAGGTTCCAAACCTAGCAATTGTGTGAAGTTTCCTGTTCCATGCTAAGTTTCAGGCCTATAGGTCATGGATTCCACATAATGGCCAAAATTACAGTGTCCAGGCATCCTAGTACACCTTGTGGAGAAAAAAAAAACAACAATTAATAAAATCTCAAAAAGCTCAAGCTCATTTGGATGGCTTAAGCTTTTATTAAAACCATATATATATATATATATATATATATATATATATATATATATATATATATATATATATATATATATATATATATATATATATATTTTTTTTTTTTTTTTTTTTTCATTTGAAATGTCTTGATACAAATATTTTTTTTTTTACTTTGCAGTCATGTCCAGGTTATTGAAAATCAATATTTGTTGAGTGATATGTGTGTGATATAGGGACACAATATGCAGCTAGATGTGGGTTATTATAAACGAGCCAAACAACTACAGTCTACTTCAGAGTGTTCTGTCCTTTGGCCTCATCTGTGTGTTTGGTAACATGCATGTTAAGGACCAAAGGAAACTGCAGTGCATGATTTAGATTGCCAGCAGGATCATTAGAACTGACCAAGTGTCGGCAGCTCAGTTGTACAATGAGCTTATTTAAAAAAGACTTACCAAATCTTTAATGACCCTACTCACCCTTTATATCATAAATACATGAAAAGTAATAGGTCAACTAGTAGAATTTAACAACAGAGAATTAGAACAGAAAGGTATAATAAATAATGTGTCCCCATAGCGATCAGATTGTATAATGATCAAGCACATCGTAAGCTATCATAGTTTTAGTTACCTGTTAATATTATTGTCACGGCGCGGTAGAGACGGCGCCGTGGAAAGAACAAGGTCTGGGTCCAAGTGCAGGGAAGAGACACTTTATTACAAACGAGAACTAAAAGGCCAACACGGCAAAAACAAAACCAAAATGAATCACAGGGACAAGCACGAGTAACACAGGTAATCAACTTAGACATTACAATATAGCCAGGCAGAGTGGTGGGTGAGACGAAACTACATATTAGTGAACAAATGGGGAACAGCTGTGTGAGTGAGTATGTGCACAGGTGTACAGAGTGAGTGGATGCAAAAGGTGTACGGAGTGAATATGTGAGTGGGTGAAGGTGATGAGTCCGGGAGAAAGGAAGTGGTGCCCTCTGGTGGTGAGAGGGAGAACCACCAGGTCCAGACTCATGACAGGACCCCTCCTCTAAGGAACGGATTCCAGACATTCCAGTGATCCCCCACCCAGAGGAGAGGCTGTGCGGGGGTGGAAAGGGGGTCCCGGTCCATGTGCTGGAGGGGGACCAGGAGACTATGCAAAGCCGGTGGGGTGGGAACACATGGCAAAACCGGGATTGTGAGCGGACATCTTCGCCTCTGGTGCTTCCCGAGCAGCCACCGCCACCTATGCGAACCACGAGCGGCACCCGCTGCCTCGGGGAACTCGCCCGCGGCGCCCGCAGCCTCCTCGGGGGGCTCGTCCACGGGGGGCACAGCCTCCTCAGGGAACTCGTCCACGGGGGGCTCGTCCGCGGTGCCCGCAGCCTCCTCAGAGAACTCGTCCTCGGGGGGCACAGCCTCCTCAGGAAACTCGTCCATGGGGGGCTCGTCCGCGGTGCCCGCAGCCTCGTCGGGGAACTCGTCCATGGGGGGCTCGTCCGCAGCGCCCGCAGCCTCCTCGAGGAACTCGTCCGCGGCGCCCGCCGCTGTGTGAAGCCTGGACAGGGTTTAGCCTGGAAGCGAGCACCGCCTCCTCACCAGGAAACTCCTGGGCAGGCACCCCCACCCTGACGGCTGAGCCACTCAACTGGAGAGCCAGGTCGATATAACTCTCCAGTGTCTCGTTGGGGTGCCAGAATAGCATGAGAGACTTGAGGGGCTCGGCTAGTCCTCCCCAGAAGAAGACCATTAGACAGGTCTTCTCTGTTGCTGACTGCCGAGCCGCCCCCACAAAGTCCCAAGCATAATCCTCGATACTCCGAACTCCCTGGCGGACATCGAGGATCCTCCCTGCTGGACCCATGTTTGCTGGCTATATTCTGTCACGGCGCGGTAGAGACGGCGCTGTGGAAAGAACAAAGTCTGGGTCCAAGTGCAGGGAAGAGACACTTTATTACAAACGAGAACTAAAAGGCCAACACGGCAAAAACCAAACCAAAATGAATCACAGGGACAAGTCGGAACACAAGCACGAGTAACACAGGTAATCAACATAGACATTACAATATAGCCAGGCAGAGTGGTGGGTGAGACGAAACTATATACTTGTGAAGAAATGGGGAACAGCTGTGTGAGTGAGTATGTGCACAGGTTTACAGAGTGAGTGGATGCAACAGGTGTACAGAGTGAATATGTGAGTGGGTGAAGGTGATGAGTCTGGGAGAAAGGAAGTGGTGCCCCCTGGTGGTGAGAGAGAGGACCACCGGGTCCCGACTCATGACAATTATATATTTTTAATGTTAAATGTTGGATTGTCATTTTGTATTTGTAATTATGTATTTATCTATTTATTTATCTATCTATTTATAGACTGTTGTGTATTATGTGTTGTGTTTTGTTTTTTAAGAATATGTTGTGATAAGGGCGCATAACGAATGAATGACCATATGAATTTCCTCTTGTGGGACAATAAAGTTTACCATGAACTTGACCTTGATATATACGTATATATGTATGTATATACAGTCAACATTGCTGGTATATGGTCTTGCAGGGTTAAGTATGAGTAAGCCAGTTGTCTGTATGCCAGCAGTGTGTTTGGGGACAAACATTGTTTTTACTAACATATTTCTATACTTAACAGATTAATGATGGAGAAACCGTATATAAGATTAAAATATGATTTGTTGTAATTTATAGGGATGGTACGATTCAAACCGTTCGGTTCTTCACACACAGTTCGGCACGTGCTGGGATCCCTGTTCAGCTTAAATCTGGCAAAGCATCTGTAATAGGCTATGGTTTGTTAATAACATGTAAAATAAACAGGGTTTAGCTAATATATGTTTCTGTTGATGTATGCTCATTCTGGCTTCCCAGACATTACAATAACAGTGATGAAAAAAAAAACATGTGGACAAACCATGCACTGGAATATGAGCAGTTATTTATTCCATCATCACTCGCGCACATGTGAGACCTGAACAGCACACGATGATATCCTGTTTAAAAAACTCATTTAAGCTTTGTCAGTTGAATCATGTAAGTGCCAAAGGACACAAGCTCGCGCGCAAAGTGAGAAGATTTGTGCATGCGCTCATCCAAAGCCACAGAACGCGCGCAAATATTAATTTCTCTCAAAGATTATGTAAAAATTTCCATCTTGGTTAGTATCCTACAGAAGGCATAGCTGACTGAACGTACTCTATCAGTGCACTGGATCCAGGCATTCTCTTAAAGTGACAGTTTTTATATTAATCGAACAGAAGCAAAAAAGAAATCACTCACTGCGCTTGTGTCACAGTTGGTAAACAGTGATCTTTGGGTTTTGCACTTTGTGGGTGAAGTCTGTGTGTTACACATCAGCACTGATTAGTTTGTGGGCGTCTCCGTTAATTGTCATCAGCAACAGCTGTCACTCATTACTCATCCCTATATATTGGCTTGTCTAGCGTCTTGTGTTTGTGAGAGCGTTGTTTCATGTTTGTGACCTATGCTTTGCTTTCTTGTGTGTTTCTGCGTTGGATGTCCGTGTCTCCCCGGAACCCCGTCCACTCTACGCAACCCAGCACCAAGCAACACCACTTACCTTCGGCTAGCTTCCCCACAGTTCCTGTGTCTCCCTCTCCTGCTGCCAACTCACCTCCGCCTTCCGGATTCGTCACTCATCACCACCATCTTGGACTGTGGATTCCTCCCAGCATTATTTGTGTCTCAGTATTGTCTTGTATCATTGTCTTCATTAAATTACATTAACCTCGCACTTGCTTCCTGCCACTCCTTCATCACAGTCGTTACAGAACGCTCTCACCTAACATGGAAGCAGAGAGTAAAAGAGCTAGCCCGGTAGAAAGTTTGAGGCTACTATCGAGGTGGATCTCCGCCGGGAAATCCTCAACCACATCATCGACTCTCCTTCCGGTGAAACTGCGGTGGGAGAACCACACTCACGACTGTCACGCCCTTCTGGACTCTGGGGCTGAAGGTAATTTCATTGACTCTCTCCGTGCATGTCACTTGAACCTTCCTGTCCTTCCTGTGATTCATTCCATCCATGTCACCGCACTCAATGGCCAGGAGCTGCCACACGTCACCAACTAAACTGAACCCATAACTCCGCTCACCTCAGGCAACCACAGTGAAACCATATCCTTTTACCTCATGGACTCCCCTGTAGCTCCCATTGTTTTAGGTCACCCCTGGTCAGTCAAACATAATCCACGAGTGGACTGGGGTTCCAACACTGTCACCTTGTGGAGTGAAAGTTGTCATGAGTCTTGTCTGGTTTCTGCTTGTCCTGTTGTGCCTGTTTCTGTCTTTCAGAAAGAGACCATGGTGTTATCAAACGTTCCCGCAGAGTACTACAGATCAGATCAGATCTCTACCCGGATCTGAAGGAGGTGTTCAGTAAGTCCCGTGCTGCTTCTCTTTCTCCGCATCATCCATACGACCGTGCTATAGATTTAGTGCCAGGTAAGTCTCCGCCTAAAGGCAAGCTTTACTCTCTTTCTATTCCGGAGAGGGAGGCTATGGAGAAATACATTTCTGATTCCTTGGCATCGAGGTTCATCCGCCCTTCCTCTTCTCCAGCGGGGGCGGGATTCTTTTTTGTGGGTAAGAAGGATGGTTCTCTGCGACCTTGTATTGACTACCGAGAGCTAAACAACATCACGATATAGAACAGCATCCATATTCATAAAATTGGATTTACGTTACGCTTATCATTTGGTCCGCATCAGGAAGGGGGATTAATGGAAAACCACCTTTAACACCCCTAGAGGGCACTTTGAATATTTGGTGATGCCGTTCGGGCTCTCCAACTCGCAAGGGGTTTTCCAAGCACTCGTTAATGACGTGTTGAGAGACATGGTAGATCAGTTTATATATGTTTACCTGGATGACATACTGATTTTTTCTTCATCTCTACAGGAACAAGTTCAACACGTCAGACGAGTGCATCAGAGATTACTCGAGAATGGGCTTTTTGTCAAGGCGGAGAAATTCGTATTCCATGCACAGTCTGTCCCCTTCCTAGGGTATATCGTCTTGTCCGAGGGAATAATTATGGATCCTGAAAAAGTTAAGGCTGTGATAGATTGGCCATCTCCAGATTCCCGTATGGCCCTAGAGCGGTTTCTGGGGTTCGCCAATTTTTATCGACGTTTCATTCGTAATTTCAGCCAACTAGTCTCACCTCTGACGGCCTTGACCTCCCCCAGTACCAGCCGAGACTGCATTTACCAACCTCTAGAGCCGCTTCGTTTCGGCTCCCATCCTAGCCCCTGATCCCACACGGCAGTTCGTGGTGGAGGTCGACACATCAGAGGTGGGGGTAGGAGCAGTTCTTTCCCAACATGCTTACTCGGACGATAAGATGCATCCCTGCGCATTTTTCTCTCATCATTTATCTCCTGCTATCGCAATTATGACATTGGTAACAGAGGTTTGTTGGCCGTTAAATTAGCTTTAGAGGAGTGGTGTCACTGGTTGGAAGTGTCAGGGGAACCTTTCATTGTTTGGACCGATCACAAGAACTTAGAGTACATTAGAACTGCCAAAAGACTCAATTCCAGGCAGGCTAGGTGGGCACTTTTTTTTTACTCATTTTGATTTTACTCTGTCGTACCACCCGGGTTCCAAAAATTTCAAAATTCCAAAAAATTCTTTGTCACGTCTTTTTGATCCTTCCGCCCGCCCGGTGACTCCCAAGTGTATTTTACCTGAGAAAATAGTCATCTCAGCACTCGTATGGGAGGTCAAATCGAAGGTCAAGGTGGCCTTAGAAGGGGTAACGCCTCTGCCCGGTTGCCCACCGAATCGTTTATTTGTGCCGGAGGAGTTACAGTCCGAAGTTATTCAGTGGGGTCACTGCTCTAACGTTGAGTGTCATCCAGGGATAAGGCGAACGAAGGGGTTAGTTAAACAATGATTCTGGGGGCCACGTATGGCTCGTGACGTCCACGATTTTGTTTTGGCTTGCTCAGTTTGCGCCAGTGGTAAGTAATCTCAATGGCCTCCTGATGGGCTTCTTCAACCGCTGTCTGTCCCTTCGAGACCCTGGTCACATATCGCAGTAGATTTTGTTACCACCCTCCTGCCCTCTAATGGCATGACGGTCATTTTGCCGGAAATGGACCGGTTCTCGAAGGCGGCACATTTCATTCCCTTGCCCAAATTATCCACAGCCAAGGAGACAGGAGACACTGTCCTAGATCACGTCTTTCGGTTACATGGCCTCCCGGTAGACGTGGTTTCTGACAGGGGATCCCAATTCATATCCAAATTTTGGAAGGAATTTTGTAAATTGCTAGGAGCGACGGTTAGTCTGTCCTCGGGTTATCATCCCCAGAGTAATGGGCAGTCTGAGCGAGCCAACCAAGATTTAGAGAGAATGTTGTGATATTTGGTCTCCAAGAATCCTTCTTCCTGGAACCAACAACTCTCTATGGTGGGGTACGCTCACAATTCGTTACCAGTGTCAGCCACGGGCCCCTCTCCATTTCAGTGCAGTTTAGGTTACCAGCCACCAGCTTTTCCTAGTCTGGAATCTGAAGTTGCGGTCCCCTCCGCTCACGCCTTTGTCCAGAGGTCCCACCGCACCTGGACCAGAGCCCGCGAGACTCTGGTCCGGATGAGGGAACGCACTAAGGCCAAGGCCGATCACCACTGGTCAAAGCCTCCCATTTACGTTGTGGGTGAAAAAGTGTGGCTTTCTACTAACAATATTCCTCTCCGTTCCATGTCTAACAAATTAGCTCCCAAATTCATTGGCCCGTTTACTGTCACCAAGATCATTAGTCCGATGACAGTCCCCCTCAAACTACCTCCAGCGTACAGGAGAATACATCCCGCTTTCCATGTGTCCAACATTTTACCCGTGTTTTATTCATGTAATAAGAATACCCCGGTTCCCCCGCTGCCGCGTCTCATAGATGGGGAACCGACTTATTTAATTAATCGTATTCTGGACTATTCTGGAGGGGACGAGGATTCCAGTACTTGGTGGACTGGGAAGGTTATGGTCCGGAGGAGAAGAGTTGGGTACCTGCTAGGGACATACTGGATCACTCCCTTATTATGATTACTATCAGCAGGTAGGCCCTTCTGGGAACTCCAGGAGGCGTTCTTAAAAGGGGGGGGGGGGGGGGGTTACTGTCACAGTTGGTAAACTGTGATCTCTGGGTTTTGCACTTTGCATTTGCCTTTGCACACTATGCATTTTACGCACTTCCCCCACCCTATGTAGATCATCTGCCATTTCATACAGCCAATTGAAGACTAATAATATGAGGCAGAGCAACAACTTACTGAGTGTTGGACCCTAGAGAATATCCCTAAAATTCAAGATATGGGGCAAAGTGCACGTTTGAGATTGTGTCTCATATTTACATCATATAGTTAAGAAATATCTCATGAGTCTAAATGTGATACTTATCTTATACAACACTTAATGTTGTGTTATTTTAGACATAATGTTATCTTTTTTGCTCAGTTTTGCCAACCAACATATAAAGACAAATCAGAATTGTTCATTCCCGAGCAACCCACAGTGGCATTTCATTTCTTAATCCATGTTTTGAACGAATTTGGTGAACCATTTGGTGCATTGAACCATTGGCCATGTCGCGTTGGCTTTGAAGTAGCGCTGCACAGACTGATCGGTGTATGACATCAAAGTACTGTGAGAGTGATTCAAAAGCACAAGGAGTCATCCGCACTATAAGCTCTTGCAGTACTTTGATGTCACACACCGATCGGTCTAATTGTGATGAATTGTGATGACAGTTAGGCTGACAGAGAAGATTTCAGAATTAGAGACACGCATCCAAACTTTAATTGAGGACAGTAAGAATGTTAGGGCTCTAGATATGGCTTTGGATGCGTCTAGCTCAGGGATTCCTGTACATTGTCCGGTTCCAGCAGAGCCCCTGCAGCAGGGCAACTGGGTGACGGTGAGGCAGCGTAGTCGTGGGTCAAAACACCGCTCTTCTGTTCCGATCAAAACATTAAACAGGTTCTCCCCACTCAGTGATGCACCCACTGAGAAACCTGATGAAAGTGCTCTAGTTATTGGCGATTCTATTGTACGGAACGTGAATATAGAGACACCAGCCACCATAGTCAAATGTTTACCGGGAGCCAGAGCGCCTGACATCTTGGCAAATTTAAAAGTGCTGGCTAATGCTAAACGTAAATACAGTAAGATTGTTATTCATGCCGGCGCTAATGATGTTCGACTTTGCCAGTCGGAGATCACTAAAAATAACTTTAAAGAGGTGTGTGAACTTGCAAGCACGATGTCAGACACTGTAATATGCTCTGGCCCCCTCCCTGCTTACCGTGGTGACGAGATGCATAGCAGATTGTCATCACTCAATGGCTGGATGTCTAAGTGGTGCCCACAGAATAACATAGGTTATATAGACAATTGGACGAGCTTTTGGGGCAGACCTGACCTGTTTAAAAGAGATGGTCTTCATCCCTCCTGGGGTGGCGCCACTCTTCTGTCTAGAAATATGGCAAATAGTCTTAGTGTTTATACTTGACTAACTGGGGCCCAGGTCAGGAAGCAGACAGACTGGCTAAACCGACTGTCTGCTAGCTGCCTCCCGTCACAGAGGTCAGTTAATTCTCAGCACATAGAGACTATTTCACCTAGATATCACACTATAGAGACTGTGTCTGTTCCACGAACTAGAAAATACAAAAAACGTCCAAACCAAGTTAAGGTTAACAATTTAATTGAGGTTCAACAAATAAAAAACAAATGCAATATGGATAAACAAATGATAAAGATTGGCTTATTGAATATCAGATCCATTTCTACGAAAACACTTTTTGTAAATAATATGATAACTGATCATAATATAGATGTGCTCTGCTTGACAGAAACCTGGCTAAAACCTGATGATTACATTATTTTAAATGAGTCCACCCCCCAAGCTTATTGTTATAAACACGAGCCGCGTCTAAAAGGCAAAGGGGGAGGTGTTGCTTCAATTTATAATAACGTTTTCAGGATTTCTCAAAGGGCAGGCTTCAAGTATAACTCGTTTGAAGTAATGGTGCTTCATATAACATTATCCAGAGAAACCAATGTTAATGATAAACCCCCTGTTATGTTTGTACTGGCTACTGTATACAGGCCACCAGGGCACCATACAGACTTTATTAAAGAGTTTGGTGATTTTACATCCGAGTTAGTTCTGGCTGCAGATAAAGTCTTAATAGTTGGTGATTTTAATATCCATGTCGATAATGAAAAAGATGTATTGGGATCAGCATTTATAGACATTCTGAACTCTATTGGTGTTAGACAACACGTTTCAGGACCTACTCATTGTCGAAATCATACTCTAGATTTAATACTGTCACATGGAATTGATGTTGATAGTGTTGAAATTATTCAGCCAAGTGATGATATCTCAGATCATTATTTAGTTCTGTGTAAACTTCATATAGGCAAAATTGTAAATTCTACTTCTTGTTACAAGTATCGAAGAACCATCACTTCTACCACAAAAGACTGCTTTTTAAGTTATCTTCCTGATGTATCCGAATTCCTTAGCATATCCAAAACCTCAGAACAACTTGATGATGTAACAGAAACTATGGACTCTCTCTTTTCTAGCACTTTAAATACAGTTGCTCCTTTACGCTTAAGAAAGGTTAAGGAAAACTGTTTGACACCATGGTATAATGAGCATACTCGCACCCTAAAGAGAGCAGCCCGAAAAATGGAGCGCAGCTGGAGGAAAACAAAACTAGAGGTATTTCGTATTGCTTGGCGGGAAAGTAGCATATCCTACCGAAAAGCATTAAAAACTGCTAGATCTGATTACTTTTCTTCTCTTTTAGAAGAAAACAAACATAACCCCAGGTATTTATTCAATACAGTGGCTAAATTAACGAAAAATAAAGCCTCAACAAGTGTTGACATTTCCCAACACCACAGCAGTAATGACTTTATGAACTACTTTACTTCTAAAATCGATACTATTAGAGATAAAATTGCAACCATTCAGCCGTCAGCTACAGTTTCGCATCAGACAGTGCACTATAGACCCCCTGAGGACCAGTTCCACTCATTCTCTACTATAGGAGAGGAAGAATTGTATAAACTTGTTAAATCATCTAAACTTACAACATGTATGTTAGACCCTATACCATCTAAGCTCTTAAAAGAGGTGCTTCCAGAAGTCATAGGTCCTCTTCTGACTATTATTAATTCCTCATTGTTATTAGGACATGTCCCCAAAACCTTCAAACTGGCTGTTATTAAGCCTCTCATAAAAAAGCCACAACTTGACCCCAGAGAGCTAGTTAATTATAGACCAATCTCGAATCTCCCTTTTCTGTCCAAGATACTAGAAAAGGTGGTATCCTCACAATTATATTCCTTCTTAGAGAAAAATGGTATATGTGAGGATTTCCAGTCAGGATTTAGACCGTATCATAGTACTGAAACTGCTCTCCTTAGAGTTACAAATGATCTGCTCTTATCATCTGATCGTGGGTGTATCTCTCTATTAGTTTTATTGGATCTTAGTGCTGCGTTTGACACAATTGACCACAACATTCTTTTGCATAGACTTGAACACTTTGTTGGCATCAGTGGAAGTGCATTAGCATGGTTTAAATCGTACTTATATGACCGCCATCAGTTCGTAGCAGTGAATGAAGATGTATCATATCGATCACAAGTGCAGTATGGAGTGCCTCAAGGCTCAGTTCTAGGGCCGCTACTCTTCACGCTTTATATGTTACCCTTGGGAGATATCATCAGGAAACATGGTGTTAGCTTTCACTGTTATGCTGATGATACGCAGCTCTATATTTCCTCGCAGCCCGGTGAAACACACCAATTTGAAAAACTAATGGAATGCATAGTCGATATAAAAAATTGGATGACGAGTAATTTCTTACTGCTAAATTCAGAAAAAACAGAGGTGTTAATCATAGGGCCTAAAAACTCTACTTGTAATAACCTAGAACACTGTCTAAGACTTGATGGTTGCTCTGTCAATTCTTCGTCATCAGTTAGGAACCTAGGTGTGCTACTTGATCGCAATCTTTCCTTAGAAAGCCACGTTTCTAGCATTTGTAAAACTGCATTTTTCCATCTCAAAAATATATCTAAATTACGGCCTATGCTCTCAATGTCAAATGCAGAAATGTTAATCCATGCATTTATGACTTCAAGGCTAGACTACTGTAATGCTTTATTGGGTGGTTGTTCTGCACGCTTGGTAAACAAACTACAGCTAGTCCAAAATGCAGCAGCAAGAGTTCTTACTAGAACCAGGAAGTATGACCATATTAGCCCGGTCCTGTCCACACTGCACTGGCTCCCTATCAAACATCGTATAGATTTTAAAATATTGCTTATTACTTATAAAGCCCTGAATGGTTTAGCACCTCAGTATTTGAATGAGCTCCTTTTACATTATACTCCTCTACGTCCGCTACGTTCTCAAAACTCAGGCAATTTGATAATACCTAGAATATCAAAATCAACTGCGGGCGGCAGATCCTTTTCCTATTTGGCGCCTAAACTCTGGAATAACCTACCTAACATTGTTCGGGAGGCAGACACACTCTTGCAGTTTAAATCTAGATTAAAGACCCATCTCTTTAACCTGGCATACACATAACATACTAATATGCTTTTAATATCCAAATCCGTTAAAGGATTTTTAGGCTGCATTAATTAGGTAAACTGGAACCGGAACACTTCACATAACACCGTACTTTCTACATCATTAGAAGAATGGCATCTACGCTAATATTTGTCTGTTTCTCTCTTGTTCCGAGGTCACCATGGCCACCAGATCCAGTCTGTGTCCAGATCAGAGGGTCACTGCAGTCACCCGGATCCAGTACGTATCCAGACCAGATGGTGGATCAGCACCTAGAAAGGACCTCTACTGCCCTGAAAGACAGCGGAGACCAGGACAACTAGAGCCCCAGATACAGATCCCCCGTAAAGACCTTGTCTCAGAGGAGCACCAGGACAAGACCACAGGAAACAGATGATTCTTCTGCACAATCTGACTTTGCTGCAGCCTGGAATTGAACTACTGGTTTCGTCTGGTCAGAGGAGAACTGGCCCCCCAACTGAGCCTGGTTTCTCCCAAGGTTTTTTTTCTCCATTCTGTCACCGATGGAGTTTCGGTTCCTTGCCGCTGTCGCCTCTGGCTTGCTTAGTTGGGGTCACTTCATCTACAGCGATATCGTTGACTTGATTGCAAATTAAAACAGACACTATTTCAACTGAACAGAGATGACATCAATGAATTCAATGATGAACTGCCTTTAACTATCATTTTGCATTATTGAGACACTCTTTTCCAAATGAATGTTGTTCAGTGCTTTGGCGCAATGTATTTTGTTTAAAGCACTATATAAATAAATAAAGGTGATTGATCCGCTTTAAGTCGAACAAGCCTAATGATTCATTAACCCATTCATAAAGAACCCTTTACTTCACCCCTGAATGAATCAGACATTTGAACAAAACAACTGAATGAATAAATGACTTGATGACTTAATCATTGGGACATTTATTTATTTTATTTATTTATTTGTTCTGCACGGATATCACATGGATACAGTACAAGGAGGGGAACGAAACCAAATTGGGTTTATACAGAGTTCCACTTCACTTACATGAATAAACAGAAAAAGCCACCTACTGGCAGTTTTAGTTCATTATTTAGAGTATAATTTAATTAAATAAATAATTGTATATTTTCATAGTAATAATAATACAATTAATATAACAACTTATTAAAGTTATAGTTCACCCAAGCAAAACTGAAAATTCTGTCATCATTTACTCACATGTTCTAAAAGAGTATATGTCATACATTTTATCAAAATATTTATTGCTGAACTTACTTTTTGTAATCTCTGTTTGATGCTTTGCACAACAGTGACTTTAAATTATATTTTCAGAGTAATTTATCCAAATTTGATGTGCGATTAATTTGAGTAATCACCACATCATGTAATTAATTAGAGTAAAAATTGTAATCACTTCCCAGCCCTACTCTAAATATGACATGGCACAAAATGAAAAGTAACCCCCCCCCAACCCCCACCCACCCGCATGATTCAGTGTTTAGTCAGCACTATGCAACATTCATTCTGTGTGCAATAGGCAACATTTTCCTGTAGAATACTTCTCAATATTTCATAGTTGTGTTGTGACTAATGTCTTGCAGGTCTTAAATAACCTAATCACATTGTGTCAGTATGTCATCATCGACTGAGGTGGCAATGGGTGCCCACTCTGCTTGCTCTGAACAGCATCAGCATCTGTGTCTGACTTGTAATGTTTCCAGGCAATGATTTTGGACCCTAGTTACACTCTAAGTTGCCATCATCAACCATTACCAGTAAACAGTAAGTTAGGCTAAACACTGAAATGTAGCATACAGTATATCAGGGTTCAGCACATTGTTTTAAAGCATTGTTTGACGTATCCTGCTGATACCGCAATTACAATTTTTAAACTCAAACCGACTCTCAAAAAACCTTTTCGCAAATGGGCAATAAACCACTGAGTATATTCAATTAATTCTCCAGGCTATGAGAAGATGACAGCTGATGGGAATATTGGGAAACATTATGGGTTCAGAGTATGCATTTGCTCCCAGGCATTGAGGTCTAAGATTAATCACTCAACCCTGTGAGAGTCAAAATTCCCAGGCCTTCAAGAGTCCCAAATGCAGCCGCTGTCCCACACACACAGATACTCCCCCTTGGTTCTCCCCTCTGTGCGAATGCACTCTCATCTTAATGAGCGTAGAATTGGAAATCAGGCCTGATTGTTCTTCGAGCGCCTGCCTGGAGGCTGGATAGAGGACTTGGGCCCTGAGAAGTCATACGTTTCTCTCTTGTTTTATTGTGAACAGATCAGTCTCTACAAAGGGCTCGTTAGCTGGTCCCCCTCCTTCTCTGTCTCTGTCTTTCCTCTTCACCAAGTGGCAGCTGATTATGAATGTAAGCTTGGGGTTCTAATTGAAAGGTTCTTTGGCAAGGGGACGTGCTATGCCATGGGTTGGTGTTTTAGTGCTTTCCACAGCTAGTCCCTTCACCATAGTTCAGGATCAAATAGTTAATAATACAAAACCATTAAGGAGGGTTTGGAAGGGTGAGAATCTGCAGGGACCTGATGGCAATATTACATCAATATCTGGGTTGTCCAATAATAATAATTATTTAGTGGACAATTATTTAACTGATATTACTAACTTGTTTCTCTTTCCTCTACATTTGACTTATGTACATTGTGCAATTCCTATCACTTTTGTTTTTGTTAAATAGAAAAAAAAATAAAAAAAAATAAAAAAAAGTAATTTTATGTACTTAAAAAAGATCCAAAAACACCATAAAATAATCAATAATAATAATAATAATAATAAACTACTTAATACAGTGGCCTGCCATTGTGACTAAATCATGAGGCAATTAAACTCAGGGACTGAATCAAAATTATTGGTAAGCGATTCATTCATAGAGAAGATTTTGAGATTTGAAAGACATTGTAAATTAAGTTGATGAAGTCATACAGGTTTAGAATTAAACTAGGGAGATTAAATGAAATAAGAATTCAATTTTTTTTTTTTTTGGGACAATAAACTATCCATCGCAATGGTCTATAAATGGATTCAGTTGATACAATTTATTAAATGGAAACACAAACCAGTGTTTATGAATATTTATTCTTCTCTTTAATTTTAAATGTGCCCTTAATTTTAGGGTAGAAAGAGAGAAAGGTGTGGAGACCTGAATGACCAGATTTATGCCAGTGTTTGTCCTCTCTGTCCTTGAGAAGTGCTCAATCACACTGTCAGCATCTCTCACACTTGTGCCCAGGAGCCAAACCACAGAAAGCCAAAATCTGAGCTCACCCCATGAATATCACAAACTCGCTGTGTTATACAGGTCCAATGCTTGAAACACTGTTTGAACAAGGGCAATGCATTAAAATAAAGTGTCATAGATGTAAGCATGATATGACATAATATAATTTTTCCCCGATTTCCTGCATACTTCAATGTTTAGTGTAAACTATGCAATATATTTTATTGTAGATTATTGTAAGTAGATTAATACTTCTCATAACCGTAAATCATCTT